>NC_139768.1:32599412-32751445 GCF_965231275.1 Zosterops lateralis
CACCTTTCTCTTTTTGTTTTGGCTGACCTCAGAAAAAAGGATGGTTTCCTGCTCCCCGGGGCTCCCTGCAGTGCTCTGCCATTGTGCCCACTCACCCCAAACCTTAACACCTGTTTCTGTCACAAGTGGCTGTTCACACTGTCACTCCTTTCCATCACAGAGCACTCTCCACGCAGGAAAAACAGAAATCATCTCTCTCTTGATTCCTAACAGAGGGAATGGTAGGTGTGCTGGTAAGCAAGGAGTACTAGGGCTTGAAGAGAGAGCCCCCTCCAGTGCCTGAGGGGGCTGCAAGGGAGCTGCACAGGGACCTGGGACAAGGACATGGAGTCATGGGACAAAGAGAAATGGCCTCCCACTGCTGGAGCACGATTCAGATATTTGGAAGAAATTCCTCCTGTGAGGTGGGGAGGCCCTGGCACAGAGTGCCCTGAGAAGCTGTGGCTGCCCTGTCCCTGGAAGTGTGCAAGGCCAGGTTGGACAGGGCTTGGAGCACCCTGGTCTAAGGTGCCCCTGCCCATGGGAAGAGGGATAGAATGAGGTGGATTTTAAGGTCCCTTCCAACACAAACCATTTCAGGATTCTATGAAAAAAACAAATCAAATGCTGGGATGTGCCAGATCCATCAGCAGTGCTAGAAGTCAAACCTTTCCACAAAATAACCAAAGGAAGAGTTTTGTTTATGTCATTGCTGCACACCACCACCTGTTTTTCTTACTAAACACACATAGTTCAAAACAAAAATTAGTTAATGAGACAAACCCCACCCCAGCCCCTCTGGCCTCACATAGCCTCAGGCATATCACAGCAGGATGATTGGAAAGCCCAAGAAGACACTGCCCAGGTCAAGGGCCCTCCATTTGTACACTGCTAAAAGGGCAGCAAAGCCATTGTACCAAAGCACTTTGTATTCCCTTGGCTTTTATAAGATTCACCACCTCCCGTGTGTTCGAGCAGCTGTGTGTTTCCTGGGGAGGAACGCTGCTAGAACTATTGATTTTTGGTAATGTGGCTGTACTTTCTGAGAGTAAACATGCTACAAGATTTAGAGGACAACCACAGACACTTTTTTCTGCTCTTGTTTCAGGCTGGCTTCTCACCAATGCTCCTGTGCTCCCTGAGGCTTTCCACGACAGAAGCCATGGGACCCCAGCATGGAGAACTGCACATCTGAGACCTGCCTCAGGCAGTGTGGAGAGAGGCCCATCAAACATCCTCCAATACCTCTGAAACACCAGGAATCCTCCAAGACCTCTGGAACACCACGAAGTGGCTTCCCATCACAAAAGCACCCTGCGCTCGGGTCCCTGGGGACTTGGGAAGAGATTGCAGAGAGCCAAGCCTCTGCTTTTGACTTTCACTTCTATTTATCTTGAGGAGAAGCCAAGCAGAGCCAAGAAAGATATTTATAACTCTCCCCTCTCCCCAGCCACCACAGAAACGCTCTGGTTTTGGAGGAACCCTGGAGCACAGCTGATGAAATGCCTCCTGGGAAAGCACCTTAGCATTTTTTTATTCTGCACCAGGAAAGAAGGTACCTGGAGGTTGTTGCCCTTTGGAAGCGAACCAGTGATAACTCGAAGACTGGCTGACTCCCCTTCCCATCCTTTCCTACGGCTGCCAAGGGCCCACCTTTCCCTGAAAAGGCTGCAGGGAACATGAGGAGATGTGGATCAGGAGCAGCCAGGAGGGAGGCAGGGGAGGAGAAATGCAACCGCCCGCAGAGCCGTGTCATTTGATTGGAGTGGGACGCAAGGCTCAGCAAAAGCACAGTAATTCTATAAATCCAAACATGCCAAAGGATTTATGTCCTCAATGCCCAAGGAATAAATAAGAGGATGGAGGTTGGTATTTTTTTTAAAGTATTATAAATGAGAATGAGCCTGATGGAGGTAAAGGTCAGCTTACAGAATCAACACCACATATGCAGTGCAAGCTACTAACTCCCATCAAGGGAATAGCACTTAGAGGACTAAGTGCCCTCTGTCTCCCTGCTGCCTTCCCAAATTGAATTAGAATGCAATAAGGAAAGAGCACTGTTAACTTCTAACCCCAGACCCAGCACCTCCAAGGAAGTGCTCCAGGGATGTGCCCCGCCTTTCAAGTCACAGCCAAAGGTTTGGGAAATACTCAGCGAGGATGCCTGCATCTCCCACGGGGACAGAGCAGGTGCCTGGAGAGTGGCAGCAGCAGCATCTCAGGATCTGTGGGGGATGGTACAGACTACAGCCACACTGCCCTCCTCAAGAGAAAGAGCCATGAGGTCCCAAGAGAAGGAGAGAACTGGATGATGGATAACCCATATTTCACAGGTCAGCCTGCAAACTACCATAGGCCCAAGTGCACCTCCCTCTCCCTCTGCCATCCTGGGGACTGGGTCCAGGAATACACCACTTAGGTCCTGATGAAAGGCAGGCAGCCCTGTGGTAGCTCCCAGAAAGCAAATTTTCCTCCACTTCTCCCCCCAAAATCATTTATCTTGAGTCAGGAAAAGACAGCAGCACCACTGTCATTTCTGACACCACATTTTCTCCCATTTAAGACAATTCTGTTCAGATGCTGGAAACCCTTCTTCCTCTGAGGTCTGTTCCCCTCGATTACCCACAAATTACCCAGCAGACCTCCCTTGGGATGAGACAACCATTTTCTGAAGGAAGACAAGAGCCTGAAGAGTTGTTTTGGGACAGATGGAATCACACATCAAACCGCTCGCTCCTTGCAAACCTGAGCCAAAACTGCTCGTACAAACTTCAACTCCTAAACCACAACAACTTCCTTATCAAAGGCAGAGCAACAGATCAAACCCAAGATGCCTCTTTGCCACATTTTCTTCCTCTTTTCAAGCATGTAAAGTAGGTTTTGCTGAGGCAAGGAGGAGGATGACTCCTCAATGAAGAAGTTAAAACAGGCGCCTAAATGATGTCGTGTTCCCAAGCGCTTGTTTGTCAAGCTGTCCTCCTCGGGGGGCTCGCTTCCCACAGACAATCCTCCTGGAATGAGACAGCACCTCTATGTTCCAGCCTGGGAACAACAGCAATAAATCACAGCTAATCCACATAAAGACAGCAGCGATGTGTTTCAGCTTCTGTTATGAAGAGCGGAGGTGCCAGCGTAAACTGGGGCCTTTTAAATCACCTGTCATGGGTTCAACAAGCATGAGAAATATTAATGGATTCAGCTGGAGAAGCATTGGGAAGTGGGAGGACAAAGTAAGTCCACGGAAAGGAAGGGAGTCAGAGGTATTTAAAACTTCCTTCACGTAATCTCTGGCTCGCATTCATGCTGCCTTGGCCTGGATTTTGCCTCTACCATCAGGATTATTGATCAGTTTTTAAAGCCTTACGTAGTTTACAGTAGTCAGCCAAAAAAAGACTCATTCTGAATTAATAAAAAGTCCAAGCAGCTCTGCTGAGAGCCTTGGAAATGCCGAGGGAGCAACAACTCATTGCAATGCCTTGCAATTAAAAATTCCCACTAACAAGCAGCAATACAACGGGATAACATGTATGTGCAGACGCAGACACACACACACACACACACACCCCCCCACACACACCTACCTCTCCCTGGACTGCAGGGAGTTCTGCTGTGAACCCCAGCCCCGGAAAGCAGAGCCGTAGGGCTGGGCTATTATAGATCAACAGCTCAAAACTGTCCCCAGTGACTCAGCGCTGCGGGCGAGCAGTGCCGTGTAATGTCATTAGCCTGTGACAATCCGCCTCACAAACCCCGCTGCCCTCGGCAGGGAGCTCAGGGAGGGTCCTGTTTTCCATATCTGGAACGAACACAGAAATTAGCAACTTCAGAGAGGCTGGGAGGAAGAGGCACACAGCTCCAGGAGCCTACGGCTGTGGATGAGCTTGCTGTCATTCCCACTGCGTGGTCCATGCTGAGGATGGGACACCAGCAATCCCTCCTCTGCTGTTTCTCCTGGGTGGAAGATGTTCATCCACCCCAAGATCCCATCCAGGAAGGGTGTGAACACCATTGGGCTCTACCTCCATGGTACAGCACATGTAGGAGGATCAGGCTGACAGACAACCCAGCACTGGGAATCGGGGTCCGGCAGCAGACAGCAGCACACGGAGAGCTCCAGCCAGGAGATTAAATGGAGGCTTTGGGAGAGCTGGAGGCTTTATAGCTGCAGCTGCTCTGCACCAAGTGACAACACTCACCAGCTCACCTGCTGGGAGCACAGCCCCAGCATGTCCCAGTTGGGAGCAGCAGTGAATCAGGGAACAGGCTCAGAAAGCCAGGAGGTTTCCCTCAGAAATCAGCATGTTATGGTGCTGTTATCCCCTTCGGGGAAAGGGAGGAACAAACAAAATCCCAGGCACCTGCTGACAAGCATGGAGAAAAATTAAATGGTGTTTCTGAAGAGGTGCCTCAACACAGAGCAACAAAACCTGTTTGTCTGAAGATTTTCTGTGCTCTCCCCTGGGAACTTTTCCATCTCACAAGAGATAATATATTTGAATTAAAGTTTGTATAACATGTCCACAGCTTGGAATGGAAAACACTGGAGAAGAGGAGAGAACAATCACCCTTGTGCTCAAGCACAACCGCAGCTCCCATGCCAGGCACAGGAGGAAGGCGCTGACTCCTCGGCAAACTGCTGGGTTACTGATACCAGCACCAGGCAAAAAGGACTGAGGGAGGAAATGGCAAAAACATGGGAAGACTAAAAGTTTTTTAGACTTAAAAAACTGAATTTTGAAATGTGAAATTAACACTCAGAAACACTGATGGACTCTAAGAGAGTCCACTGAACTCTAGTGAACTGTGTCCATCTGAGTTCCTCTGAAAAACCTCCTTTGCTTGCAAAAACCACGGCCTCCAATCCTGCTTTTGGGATTCCACTTACTTGTTTGAAGCACCTCAGTCCTGAAGCCTCCCACACAGACCTGCCAGGACCTCTCCAAAAGGCTGTTTTTATCTCCACAGCTGTAACAGTTCCCAGGTTGCAGTATGTGCTGGCAGAGCTCCTACTTCCTCATCCTAAAAAATTCACCATACCCCATCCCAGCTGTGACCCAAACTCCCCCAGACTATGACAGACAAACCCCAAACCAAAGCTTCTGGTGGCTCCCAGAAGATGAAACACAACCAGGCAAATTGTCAAGATCTGGGGAGTTTGTTAAATGAGTAGATTCTCTTTCCTTCTATTTTTGACTTTCAAAATTTTCTGAAGCAATTTGGCGCCATAAAAAGAAATACCTGATTCCCATGTTATTCACCCTGGACACCACTCCACCAACGATTATCTGTCAGAGGTTTAATTGTGCTTGGAAGCTTGCCAGGGACAATGCAGGAGAAGCATAGCAAAAGCAGGTAGGCAGACATTCATCCGGAGAGGTGGCTCTTCTCAGTGCTCCCAAACAAATTAACAACTGCCTCCTTTCCATGGCTTTTTAAAGGATGGCTGGCTGGGCATCCAACATTTTCCAAGACTGTTCAGGTGTTACAGCCTTGGAAAATGTTGTGCAGAGTCACAAGGGTGGAAGACGGGTAGGAAGGACAGAGGGTGGTTGTCACCTGGGCTGCCCGCACCAGCCACAAGGCTGCAGATTGTTTTGTTTCTGCAAGTGTGCAGCTGGCTCTGGAGTGTCTCTCCATCCCCAATATAGCATCCAGTCCTTCCACATGGATAATGCAAGGAGCAGCCCTTCCCCTCTCCTTTTTCCTCCAGCCTCTGACAAGATTTAAAAGGCAGCAGAAGAGACCTTTTCACCTCATCTCCCTTAGGAAGAATAAAGCAGGCAGACTTCAGGAGGGAGAAAATCTTGTGTCAAAAAGTCCCAGTGGCCTCTCTCTTGGGAGATCCCCAAGTCAGGGCTATCTCCTCTACAACACAGGAAAATCCCTTACAATTGAATCACTGGTGCAGTCCCTTGGAAACAACGTAACCATTTTTCTCTGGCAAAGTACCACCAACATAAGCAGCAGCAGCAGCAAGTTCATGGAGAAAGATCCAAGGTGCACGATGGGAGGTTTCCTTTTTATATTTTCATTTCCTGAGCCAAAGGAAATGCCATGTAAATGCCAAGTAGCTCTTGGTACATTCAGAGATGCCATCTCATGGGTGTTCTACACACATTCCATGTAGGAATCATGAAGTGACAAACTGAAGAAAGGATCAACGTCATCAGCTTCACCATCCTCCCCTTCTCCAAGGCAGGAGGAGCTTGGTGGTGGCAGATCTTGGCTTAACATCTCTGCTCCCTCAAAACAATCCCCTTTTCCCAGCCTCTCTAGAGCAGTGCTTTCTTACCCTCCCCTTTACAAAGATTTTCCTAATCTCTTGCTGCAACTTAAGCACATTATTTATCACTTTATCATCCACTACTGGCAAAAGCATTTCCATGCTTCAAGTTTTTCCTGTGTGCTGCCCTCCTTCCCTTTATTAGCCTCAAAACAACTCTTTCAGCCCCAGCTTGCAGACATTTTCTACCCCTCCAACTATCTCACTTGTGTCCTCTGGGTTCTTTGCACCCATCCACGGTGCCCAAAACTGGACAAAACCTTCAGCTAAGTATAGTCAGACGTTTACTTTAAAGACATTTGCCTCTTCTTTTATTTCCATGGGCTGACTCAGTCCGGAGCAGCCCCCCATAAGCCAAACCCTGGCCTGTTGGGCTGGTATTGAGGAACTTCTCCATCCTCCACCAGTGCCAATGCTCCCTCCTGGACCTGTCCTTGTTGGCAGCTGCCTTTTTGTTTCTGCCTGATTTCCCAACGTTGTTTGGAGCTCTGTTCCCTCCTACTCACGTGTCAAATATTCCTGCCTCTCCCCAGCTGGGTTTCACCTGCAGACCTCAGAGTGTGTTTCATGCTGCCCGTAACACCCTCCTGACCTCCACGGGTGGGATGAGTACGAGGTTTCCAGCCCTGTGAATATGGAAGCAGCTGATCCTTCTCTGACTGCTGCCATGTGAAACCTCTTCATAAAACTGGAGCAAAGCCACCTCAGCTGCCAGAGGGTGATGCAGCAGTGGGGAGGGTGACATTCAGCAATAGTCTAAATTAATCTGTCAGGCTGGATTTTTTTTCAAATAGAACTGTTCAGGGCTGGGTGCAGGCTTTTGTTCAGCTGAGATCCCCTCCCTCCATGATGCCCCCGCCCCCCCCCCAGCCCTCAGACAAATCCACAGCCAATCCTGCTACTACCACTGCAAAATCTTTCCTTTAGCTCACAGTTTTGGGTCTGTTCCCCCCATCACAAATCCATGAAAATTCATGTACTTCAGGATATCAAACCCCAGTTGCTATGGTGAAAGGCATTCTGCAAACTAAGAAACAAATACAAGTGGGACATTTGGAGGTTACCAGATTTTTGCACGTCTTTCAGACAAGAATAAAAACCCTTTCAGCAAATTAATGGATCTGATAAGATCCCAGACCTACACCTCAAATGTGAGGGATTTACAGTACAACTTAAGGAAATTAATAATCAAACACTGCATTTCTCCACAGAAGCCTTACCCCACAGCTCCTATAACAGCAAATGCAGCAACAGTTTCTAAGAGCTGGGTTTTGGCTTTGCTGCAGAGATGGCAAGGAGGCACATCCGGGAATATCAGGACAAGGAGCTCCCATCAGTGTGACCTCTCACTACGCCCACTGAACACCAAGAGGAGGAGTCTAGCTACAGAGCCGGTAAATTAATTCAGACAGACACAGAAAATTATCCAGCAGAAGGGTCATGGCACCTTTGGGATGAACTGCCTACTTTTGCTAATCAGTGGGTTGGGGTTTTTTGCATTTAATGTGCTGGGTCCTTGCCTTCCATTAAGGCGCTGCTGTAATTCAACCCCTGCCAGCTCCGCAGAGAAAAATCATCTTCTTAAGATCAAAGAGGTGACGCTGTCCTGGCTGGCTGGTGGCACAGCAGGGATCTCAGGGAAATGAGGAGGAGGTGGGATGCTCACCGGGTGGGAGGCAGAGGCACCCACAGAACCTCCAAAAGGCTCAGCTGCTGGCCTGGGTGGGAGTGCAGTGGTGCAGGGGCAAGAGGATTCAGAGATTCTCAACAAACCCTCTTCCAGCACTCACAGCTCCTGCTAAAATTAGTCAGAGGAGCGTAGAGCACCTCTGAGAGGAAAAAAGAGGCTTTTCCTTTTCTTGGTAAGGTCACCAAAGAGATCTCTGTCATGCAAAGGCAGCACAAACCTTCTGCACTGCGTTCTCCTTCATGCAGTGAGTGGCTCAGCCTTCCCCCAAAACCTCCAACACTGACTCCAAGGCCCAAACACTCCAATAAAGATATTTTTGCTCCTTTGTCTACTCGGATTTTTCAAATGCCACTTCAGATTCCTGCTTCATCAAATGCAAATAACAGGAATATGGCTTTCTCTCCTCCTGAAGAATATAATTCACAGAAAAGCATTTTCACAGCAACCTCAATTTAATCTCCTTTTTTTTCCCCATGATTATACAAACTGATCTCCAGTCTCATCTGCTCAACTGTCACATCCTCCTATCCCACTGTTGCTCTAATTGCACACTGCTGAGCCCCCTCGATTGTTCCGGTACCTCTTGGTAATGGCAGGAATTCTCCCCTCTGCAAAGTGGCATCACAGCCTTTCATTTCTGCTTTTGATTCTTCTGTAAAAATGAGGTAAGGAAAGCACTGGTTTATTTCTGAGATACTGATGTTGCACTACAATCTCTTGCTCAGTCTCTCCTCACCCCAGTGGATTTTTTGTTTGGTATTTTTAACTCTAAACTTTCCAAGCAGCCACCTCCTGTTAGGTATTTGTTCCAGCTGTCAGTCCTACTTTGGATCTACATCTTTACCACCTCGCCGAGGATAACAAGATGTTCTTACCCCTTCTGAACACCAGGCAGTCTTGATCCTCACCTAACGCCAGTTCTTTAGCTCTTTGGTTTCACCTCAGCTTAGAAATACATCAGGAAAAGACTCAGCCTCCTTAAATCAACAGACAAAAACTACACAAAAGGCCTGGGTTCCAACGGCTGCAGAACACAAGATACACTCCTCATCTACAAGTGGAGTTGGCTCTGCACAGGGGCAGATGTTCATTTGTTTAGACCTTGGTGAGGTTGGGGTGTTTTGAGGGGCCAGGGGTTTATTCAGGCCAAGGCTTTCTTTTCCATTGCACCTCTGTCTATGGCATTGCATCAAATGTTTTAAGCTGAACTACTGCACAGCACAGCCATCCCACTGCTCTTACCCAGCAGGACAGACATGGTGACAGGAACAGCACTGGCTCTCCAGTATATCAGCCAGTAAGTGCACCTTCCCTCTGCTCCCAGTGAAAGCAGATACAGTGCCACAAGTCAGTACTCTCATGCAGGCCTCAAAAGAGAAGGAGCCTCATCAAATGATGCCTTATCTGACCTAGAAGCCCTCCCTAGGCACTCCTGCAGCCCCACTGCTGGACCAGGGCATGGCAGCATGTGTCACCACCTTGGCTGATCCCATTCCCAGTCTTCCATCCAGCTTAAAGTCTCCCCTAATGCCCTAAAGACATAAGATGGGCAGCTTTCTGCTGCTGTACCTCAGTAGCTGCTCCCTCAATATTTAATCTTGTAAGCTGTTAATGCACGGATCTGTGCTAAGCGGCAGGGTTCGGCTTTTTCTGCACTCAAAATTTGCTTCCTTCTTGTTTGAATGAGGCAAAGGGCATTCATTTACTTCTCAGACCTCAACTCAAGCCAAAATTCATTCCATTTTGACCCAGTGAGAGTCCAGGTGGTTTTCTTCCTTTCCCTTAACCGTGCAACAGAAATTTTTGCCCAGTTGGCCCTTTTGCATTTCTTCTCGTTTTTATTTATTCACTGCAGCCTCAGTTGGATTTGTTTGGGTTTTTTCTGGTTTTTTTTTTCACTCAACAGAAATAAATAAAAGCCCGGAGGCAGCGCAGCCCCGTCTCCGGAGGTGCCGGCAGCTGCCGTGGCCGCCTCAGTGCCAGCGCTGTGCCAGCTGCGGCACGGGGCACGAGGACACCGCCAGGACACGGCAGGAGGCAACGGCATGGAGCTGCCAACCCGGCATCTCCCCCAGGCCCGGCCCTGCCTCTCAGCCAGGAACTGCTGCCTCCTCCCTCTGCTCTCCCAGAGATGAGACACTCTGCTCCCGACCGGAGCATGATTTCAGCGCGTGACTGGGATGTTCAAAGGCAGACTAGAAGGAATACATATCGCTACATATTAAGTGGTCCATGAAGCATCCTCAGCTTTTAGACCAGAGAAATGCAAAGCCAAAGCTTTGTTGGGACACAAATCTATTGGGTCACAGAGCCCCTCAGGCTCTCCACCTATGCCAGGAAGCGTTTTTCAGGGATATTCTTCAAGACAGAAGTAATTTAAACTCCCAAACGCAAGTCATCCTACAGGATCTATTTTCTGAGCAGTGTGGGAAGGTACCGGCCTGCATAACCATTTATTAGCACAAATAGGAGTGTATGTTTAACTCTGCGGAACGGGTAGAACAAAGGATTATTAAATAAAATTCCGATTAGTTCAGCTGAAAGCAAAATACCAGCTGGAGCCTGGTGTAGCATGGGCATGTTATCAGCAAACATGTGCTGCCAGCGCATCTGCACACACACACACACACACACACACACACTTCCCCCTGCTCCGACCACGGGGAGCCTCAGCCTGGAACAGCAGAGCCACAGCACTTCCATCGTGCTCTGTGCTCCCATAGCTCCAGTCCTGCCCTGAGTCTTTGGCCCCACAACGGGAATGAGAGTGATGAAACCTGAGTTTTCCCACTTACCCTCCTACCAGCAGCCATGCTTTGTTAGCGTTCCAAGTGGGAACATAGCCACCGAGCACAGCTATCACAGAGTCCCACCACCTGGAATCACATGCAGGGCACATGGCTCTCCCTCCCACCAGCCTGCCTAACTGCAGCCATATTCATTAACAGCCCATCGTTTAGGTCCTGGTGCAAAAGTTAACGAAGCCACTTTGCAAGAGGGCAGCCTCCCCAGCACAAGATAAATAATGGATATAAAAGCAGGCTGGGAGGGAACTGGTGCATCCCTGCAAGGTCATGCTGGAATGCATCAGTGGCTCTCTGAGGCTGGGCTCCACCGGTAAGAAGCCTGGAGCTATTTATGACTCATGTAATTAATTAATGCCAACGGGCGTTCTGCTGCAGGCACGTGGGAGACCAAAGGGAAATACGAAGCGGGCAGGTTAGGAAATGTAGTGGAGGTGGGAGAGAAGGATGACATTTCTTGTGGTAAGACATGCTTTGAAGTAATTACCAGCAGTCCAAACAGCCAGCAGCTCTTTTGGCTACGTCAGTACAAAATCAATTAGGAGCTTTAAAAATGCATCGGGCTCATATTTCTGAGAGCATCAAGAATAAGAAGTACCCTCGGAAGGAGAGCAGCTGCATTTCCAAGCACAAGACCCATCCCTAGATCCCCAGACCCCCACAAATGGTGTGACCAGCAGAGGGAGCATCGTTAATACCTTCCCAATCACAAACGGTTTGGGATGAGAGCACGGAGGAGGACTCAGAGTTTGATTTTATGTGTCTCTAAAGCCTGAAGACAAGTTTAACAGAAGCAGGAGAAAGGAGCGAAGGTGAACGTGGAGAAAGCAGAGTCCTGCAGGCACTCAGGGCACACCTCCCCCTTTCAGAGCCAGCCCTCCCAACAACTAAGAGCTATCCAAAACTGCAGATCACATCAAGAAAGGGACCAGGGCTGTGGCTTCCCTGCTCCAGCTTGCAATACTGCAGTCTCACACTGCACACTCAACATGTGGCGACGCTGAGTCATGACACCACGCTTGCACAGACCGTTTGAGGACAATGAGAGCTTAACCTAATTTTGTCCCTTTGTTTGTCCTCTGCAGAGAGATCAATCAGTTCCACTCCCTGACTCCATATCCCCCTGCATCCAGTGCCTGATACATTAATAAAACTGTAAATACAAATAAAGCCCTCTCTTCCCCTCCTCTGGGAGGGCTCTAAAGTCCTTGGCTGTCCAGTTCCCACCCAGCCTGCATCTTCTCTCCTGTCTCTTAGTTGCCAGAATATCTTCTTACTGTTCTCAAATGTATCCATGCATTGTCCTCGCTCTCTCTTAACAGAGCTGCCTGCAAAAAATCCTCTCACACAATGAGGACTGCAAATTTGCTTACAAGCTGGTGCTGTTTTCCATTTCTGCTCCTCTGTGCATCTCTTTTCTCTCTGGACACTTGCAGGGGTCAAACACCACGGCATCAGTCTGCCACAGCCATCTGGATGAGCAGCAGAGGCTGCCTGCAGTCCCAACAGTGGCTGGCAAAGCCTGGGAGTCTGCAGCATGCTCCCCTTTGAGCCTTACCCAACCTCAACAGTCTGTTTTCTACCCTCTGATCACTGCCAAAGCCCTCAGATCCTGGTGGGACTTCCTACCACTACCCGCTATTTTTCCAGAGCAAATCAACAGCAAAGATTAAAAACAAGAAGAAAAGAGTAAGTGAAATGAAGAGTGGGGTTTAGTTTCATAAATATATATGAGTAGAACAAGAGCAATGAAGTGCTTCTTTCTGGTGGGCTGAGAATCAAGTCAAGCCTGAGTCTCCAGGGTAAAACAGGAGCAAAGTAAACGACAACACGAACACCCACTTAGCATTTGTGCTTCATATTCCTGCTCTGAGCCTCAGCAGCTTTAGGAATGCTCCTGTTAAATACCGTAATGCTCCCAATTACAAGTGATCTGGACTATTTATTTTCTGAACAGATTCCTCCCCACACCCCCCTACCCAGCCCCGAGAGATCCCATAAGCCTAAGACAAAAGCAGTCTTGAAGAGGTGTTTCTACCTCTTTTGGCTATACAATATCCATAGCTGGCTCCATTTCCCTAATTGTTTCATACTGACCTTGAGGATATTTTTGCCATCAAATGACTCCCGCTCCTTGAAAGATGATTTACCAGTCATTGTGTTGTTTCGTTCTTCAGCTGTAGAGGGAAAAAAGCCACCACCAGAATGAGCTTCAGATGGGAGAACTCTGTGTGCTGTACTTCACCCCCCACTCTGTCCCTCCCCAAAGTCAGCTGCCAGCTAATAAACCATCTTTGCCCAGTTCTCAGTGCAAAAAAACCCCACTTCCACTTGGATTTTAGGAGGAAAAGGGCTGGAATTGGTGCCTCTATTGGGATCACCTCTGTCACCTGGAGGAAAGGCCCTAAATCACAACTACTGCCCTGGTGATTCTGTAGGGCTGACTCCTCAGTGCAACACACCTGCTTCTCTCTGTCTCATTTTCATCCCACATCCTGCCGTGTCAGGGTGAGAGACAGCACTTGTGTGGCCTGGAGCAGCACCAAATTCCAGGATGAGCATGCCAGCGTGAGGCCAGGCGGGATGTGAACGGCACTGACACAAACCTCTGCTGCCTGCACCGTACGTGTGGTGCGGATGCCTCTGCGGGGTGGGCACGCAGCCACACACACACACACACAGAGACATTCAGAATAGCAACCTAGGCCTACAGCAACTGCCAAAAGCCTACGTCTGAGATTCACTTCCCCAGAGCACGTCTGGGCTTTTATATAATCCCCAAGTACATGATCTGTTCTTTCCACAGGACCTCTGCCTCACTCGGTGAATATATTCAGTATTTCTTTTTCATCTCCATCATTAACTATGAAGTCCCCCTCACATCCAGCTTGCTGTTCAAATCCTGTATGGAATACAAAGCGACTTCTACGGCTGCCTGCAGAATGCTGGCGGAATGCTCTCCCCATTGTGTCTGAATGCCTTGCATGCCTCCTGGGGTCGTGCCAGAATACAGACTCAGGATGCCAGACCTAGCTGCCCATGTGCCTCCCCTCACACAGAGCCACATCAGCACTCTGGGGTCACATTTTCAGGGCTCAGTTTAAGAGCTGAACCCCATCTTTACAGGGTTTCTAGGCCCTGGGTGTGCTTGTTTGACTTCAGCAGCAGTCAGACCCAAAGCCTGCCCAGAAAACAATGACACAAATCACCTGCTGTTATCATTGTCCCCACAGAGATTCAGAGGCAACAACTAAAGAATTCTTGACACAATCTATTGCAGTGCACAGGGGCCACCATGTCAGAGCACGCATGTTCGCACATGGAGAACCAGGCTGTGACACACTGCCCCTCCCCAAAGATGATGCTTTTAGGGCTGCTTTATAAAGTAATGTGATCAGAATGATGCTACAGACAGCCAGAGCAGACAATCTTTTGGCAGAGACAGCAGACGCCATACACTCAAGAATAGCTCACATTCAGCTTCACAGCCGTCTGCATCTGATTTAAGGAGAAAGACAATGGAATCACTTTCCTAAAGAAATGGGTAATCTCTAAGTTAACCAAAGAGGATTATGTTTTCATCTTGTTTGAAGGTCAGCACAACACATGGAGTTGTTACCCAGTTTCAGTTTAACACAGGGACACAGAGAGCCCAAGATCTCACCTCCATGAGGAGCAGCTGAGGTCACTTGCTCTGCTCAGCCTGAGGAGACTGAGGGGAGACCTCACTAGGGTCTGCAGCTTCCTCACAAAGGGCAGTGCAGGAGCAGCTCTGACCTCTGCTCTCTGTGACCAGGGACAGAACCCAGGGGCATTGCTGGAGCTGTGCCAGGGGAGGTTGGGTATTGGAAAAGGTCCCTCAGAGGGAACACTGAACAGGCTCCCCAGGAAATGGTCAGAGCTCCAAGGCTGCCAGAGCTCCAGGAGCATCAGGACAACGTTCTCAGACACAGGGTGGGATTGCTGGGGTGTCCTGAGCAGGGCCAGGAACTGGACTGGATGATCTCTGTGGGTCCCTTCCCACTCAGGACATTCTATGATTCTACTTGAACATATTTTTCCCTAGCCCAGATACCATGAGTGCTACTGGGTGTCAAGTTTTTGAATCTATGACTCTTGTTCATTGCTTTTTTCATTTTCTTCTGGGTTTTTATCTGCAGACATCTCCCCCCAGCCCTGTTGGTAAGAAAAAACACACTGAAAAAACAAACAACAAAAGCATCTGCTGAGCAACGGGATTTCTTTAAATGCATTTAGCAGCAAGGATGGAGGCTCTGTACGTACTTGGATCCTTCCTGAAGAGAGTGTTCATGACTGTGGCATGCAGCTTCACCCTATCCCATTCTTTAAGCATCAGGCCAGAGGCCACAAACCGCTCCACCAGCTGATCAGCCACCATCTGCAATCTAGGAAGACACAAAGAGAAAGAACAGGGCCATGTAAAACAAGGAGCCTCTGCATCATCAGCTTTTGGCTTTTCAGCCAGGAGGGTAGCAAGTGTGAAATGAAGTCTCTGCATGCACACAGGAAAGGGAGATAGTCCCTGATGGAAAGCGAGCAGAGGCATCAGGATTCAGCTCTAATGCAAAAAGTTCTGACTGTTGTGCAAAGCTTCCTCTGTGATCACTTCTGCTGCAAATATTCCACGAGGAAGGGCAGATTTAGAACAGCAGAGAGCTCCCTCACAGTGACAGATGTTACTGGGAGCTGAAGGATGCATCTTTCTACTGCCAGGAAACACAATGTGACTCTCCTTGCAAATGCTAAAATCTGCACACCCGCAGGGGCTCGGCCACCTCGACTCCCAGAGGATCTGCTCAGGGACTGCTGCAGCCTGGATCCTCTCTGTCCCAGATAACCAACCCAGTCACTGGGATTGCTTTCTGGGAGAGCCCAGAATGTGGTGACTGGGGGACAAACCCAGTCAGCACATCCTGGTGAACACTCCAGCTCTGGAGCTACTGAGCAAGCAAAATCCAAGGACCTATTCTCACCTTTGTGCCTGGCCTGGATTGTCAGGATCTGAGGGGCAGACTCATGCTAGAACAGGCAGCAGGAGCAGGGATCAGAGCAATGCACTCATGTCTAAGGAGCTGAAGGAACTTCCAGGCTGCTGCTGTGCCCAAAAAATGTCTGCAGTGCCTGATTCCTACCAAAGGCAGCGAGGATATGCCAGAATGAGAGCTCCCCATCTCTAAAATTAAGGCCAGAGGGTATGAAGTCTATGCAGATGAAACTGAGCTTTTCTCAGCACGTCCCAGGGATTAGAGAGCTTTCTGCTCCGTGAGGTGCCACCACGTTGGTGTCTCAGCTGTGGCAGAGCGTGGCCTGTCCCCAGAGCCTGGGGCTGTCACGCTCTGGGTGCCAGCTCCAACCCCAGTGCTGGCTTTGGACTGCCCCTCACGGCCTGCCAGCCCCCATGTGAACACTGCAACACTCTCAAGCCACCCATTGTCATGGCTTTCCACTATTTTCTGGCTTTACTTCAGCGATTTTTAAAATTAGCAATGACAAAGATTAAATGAATATCATTACAGACAATACTAAAACAAATTAACAGAGAATAGCTCAAGTGAAAATGGTGCTTTATAACGTTATAAAGTTAATCAAGGAAATAAAACAAATTAGAATGAATTATAATGGAAATTATTTGCCATGTGGGAGGCATCAGAGCATGATCCCTCTTTCAGTCTGAGCCATTATATGTGCAGAAGGGCTTGCCAACCCCTAATTCTGTCTGCAGTTATGCAAGCTAAGTCAGGATAAATCAAATCTCCTGCTTTACAGCTTAAGCTGATCAAGATCATCCAAAGATCAGGAAGGAACTCCACCCCTCAGCCATGCCAGGAACTACACAGAGCTAACAGGACATCTTGCATGAGACAGGAAGGCACACACCTCTCTCCAGCACAGGCTGCAGCTGTCTGATCCAGCACAGGAAGCCACGTGGCTGCTACTCTCCTATAGTATTGGCCTTGCAGCTCAGAAACTGCTTTCCCATTTCCCTAAGCAAGGCACGGCAGGTTTCAGCAGGCAAGAGGCTCAAGGAGCTGTTCAGCAATGATCTGTGTCACTGGCCAGAAAACAAAGCAGGGTTTTCTGGAGAGATCACCATTTGTCCCCTCTTTATAACCACTGCTAGTCCAACACAGTGTCTGCTGGAACCTCAAAGGAAGGAAAAGCTGCTCTCCATTGACACAAAAATACATTTTTTTCCCCTCTGCAAAGCTAAATGTTTTTCTGGATGCTTGCTAAGAGCTAAGGAACTATATAAGGAGAGAAGTGCTAAATGAATGGTATCAGGAGGTGCTTCACCCAGATGGTGGTGGGGCACTGAATAGACTCTCCAGGGAATTGTCACTGGCCCCAAGGCTGCCAGAGCTCCAGGAGCATTTGGACAACACTCTCAGGGGCAGAGTGGTGTTGGGGTGTCCTGGCCAGAGCCATGAGTTGACTTGATGACACTGATGGGTCCCTTTCAACTCAGCCTATTCTGTGAATTAATTTGCAGGTGAGTGCAGGACCAGCCCAGGCCAAGGATTAAAACTTCAAATTGCTTGACCCTCTCTGAGCCTGCTGTTATGCAAAAAGCAAAACAGGTGCTATGGAAGAAAAGCTTGGCAGTTTCCAGGTGCCATGCAAAGCACAAGGTCTGGTTTTCTTCAAAACCTCAGCTAACAAATCTCTGTGAAGGACAGTGGAGACATCAGTTCTTTCCTGGCAGGGGGGTGGGGAGCGCTGTTTTCAGTTTCAAGGCAAGGTGGATTTGAAGACCTCACTTCTCTCCCTTGCCCAAAGCAGCTCTGCCACCCCTGACGCACATCAGCACTTTCTGCAGCATTATGCCTAAATGGGTTCTGATCACACAGGATACAGCTGGCATCTGAAACAGAGCATGGTGCAAGTACCAACTGTCCCCAGAGGCAGGCAGACATCACTGTCAATTTAGGGCCAGTTTATCCTCTACAGGATTCCTCTCCCAGCTCCTCAGGCCGCAGACTTATTTTCAGATGCAACCAGATTGGCAAGCACTACATCTCAGAGAGAGCCAGAGCTCAGTGACTCAGGAGAAGAGGCCTAGACCTCAGCTCTCAGAGCTGATATTTTAGATGCTCTCTACAACAAAAATCACTGAAGGGCATTTGGGTCATCCAGTGTCTGTCTCCATCTCATCTTTCTAAGTGCGTCTGCCCTCCTTCTCCCTGTGCTCTGTCTCCTGGCTGATCCCTGCTTTGCCCTGGTTCTCCACCCATCCCACTGGTTTTTATCTCACCTCTTTCAGGGTAGGACAGACTTCAAAGTGGAAGAGCCAAGAAAAGGAAAAGCCTTCAATTCCTACTGCCTTCCAGCAGTTCTTACATTTTTCATTTTTCCACTCATTTCCTTATCCCACTTCCGATCTCTTACTTCAACACAGCCTCCAAAGTGTGGTTTTAAGCAGGCCCCTCCCCCACCATCTCCTCAGCCCTCAGGGAAAGGATATGCCAGAACACATCCCTTCTTCCCTGAGCCAGTCCCTGCTCACAGCCTCCCTCCTCTAGCTGCACTGCTCCATGCTCCTCTGCTAGCTCCTGCTGTCCTCTAGCAATGGCAACAGACAACAAAAGGCCAGTGCTGTCAGGCAAAGAGAAGGCTGAGGCTCAGAGACAGAAGGCTCTTTTGGTTACTTATCTACTTCTGGCAACCAGCAGCACAGAGTACAACAGCTCTTATGTTAATCATATAATCTACAATGGCTTGGGTTGGAAGAGGTGTTAAAGATCATCTGGTTCCAAAGCCTGCCATGGGCAAAGACACCTTCCACTAGACCAGGGTGCTCCAAGCCCCATTCGTGTTTCCTCAGTCTTCCAGAAAGCACCAAGAGAAAAGATAGTGCTGCCACTGGTGACATATTCCTTGTCAAAAACAAGATGAAGGAAGGTTGTCCAGACACCGCCACATCCTGGGCAGAGCTGTTTGTGGAGCTGAAGCCATCAGCCACAGTGCTGAACAGCACAAACACTCGAGTTGACACCAACCAGGCTTCAAGATTTTGCAGCAGCAGCTCAAAAGACATTTCAAACCCAGCACTCATTCCAGGCTGCTACAGACACACAAACCAACTCTGTAATCAGGTCATGATCTTCCGAGGACCTTCTGGGCTAACTGGGTTTTAAGAATAATTAAGTGTTGCAGAATACACCAGGCTGTCCAGACTAATCTGGATTGCAGGTTGGGAACTAGCCAGTAGAGGCCAAATCATCCTGCCTTCTAAGTCATCTCAGGAGTATCTCCTTGGCCATCTTATCCCCGTGCGAGCCGTGACTCCATTATTCAACCTGACAGACTGCTGCAGAAACAAACGACATCCTTCAGCTGCACCACCAGTGACTGATTTATAGAGCAAACACATCACTGCCTTAACCCATTCAGGAAGCAAGGATGACTTCATCTTCATGACTGCTGGCCTGAGGACTGCCAGCAGCACCCACCAGCTCCAGAGAGGAATGAAAGACAAGAGCACGGGGAACTCACCTGTCTGAGCCATCCTTCATGTGGACTTTGGCATAAAGGACATCTGTCATGGCAGGGTCATCGTTCATGTACTCCACTCCTGCCACCTCCACCGTCAGGGGCTGGCCTCCAGTAATTTGGCTAAAACCCAAGAAATCCCGAATGTTAAAAAGCAAAACATCACACCAGCTCTTGAAATACAACACACAGTGCTCCTCATGCACATACCAAATATTTAGGTTTACTAAGGGAATGAGATTAGATACTCTTTTTGCCGTAGTGAGACACAAATTTAATGTTAAGTGGGACTTAAATGCTACACAGAGCCTATGGAGCAGTGAACTCCACTGAGGAGTTATTTTCTGTCCCCTATTTTTCTGCTTGTTTGCACTGAAAAAACCCAAACTCAAAGTCTCCCTAATTCCTAAAACCCAAAAGGCTACGGCTGCTATGGCCTTATCACCCCAAGTGGCAAAAGAACTTAAATTCATACATTTGGTGTTTCAGATACACATTAAGTCAACTTGTTGGTGTTCACTGGCCACCTCAACATGGAGATCTCCATCCACATGTCAGAAAACCCACCAGAAATAAATGGTTCAAGCTCTCATTCCAGAGAGGCTCCTGCTTCCCTGTGAGAAGACCAACCACAAAGTATCCAGCTCTCTGATTTTTGTTGGGAAAGGTACTTGATACAGAACACAGCGGAGTGCAACATCCAACCAGTAAACAGAGCTGGTTTAAAACCAGCTCCAGCCCTTCATGCAGGATATAATGTGTACTCCCACACCTGCAAACGCTCAGTAGAATGTATCTGCTTCCCAACACGCCGCCTCCTTGCCTTTCCCAGCAGAGTATCCCGGGGAGGCTGGCACCACAGCCAGCACTCCTTGTGAGTAAATGATGCCTCCTTTAACACCCAGAGCTCCTGGAAAGAACAGGGAGTATCTGGGCAGGCAGATGTAACAAACCTGAGTTAACAAGGAGAGTGTGACTTTGCTCTGACCTTGCTCACTTCTGTTCAGCTTTTGAGGTTCTCAGCAAAGATTCCCAAGTGAAATAAGCAGAGTGTGATTTCCCTTCCCAGTACGGTTACTGGGAGAGAACAGCACAAATGTACTATTATGGACATTATACTAAGAGCACTAAAGGTCACATACTCTAAAAAGGGTCAAAAAGGTCACAGCTACTTTCACTGGGCACTGCCTGCACTTCAGAAAAGGAAATGAAAGCTAATGAAGGTTTATGTAGGTGGAAGGGAGCCTAATTAATTTTCCAAGTATATTTACTTGGGTGTGGAAGGGGAAATAAACTAAAGGTTACCTTCAAGTGTTGATTCCCCTCCACTAAAGGAAATAAGGAGCAATGATTTTCTCGGCATCAGTTCAACCCACTTATGAGGAAGCTGGTGCTTTCCAAATATTGCATTCAGAGCCTCCCCCTGGAAACACTTGCATTTCTGTTCAACAGCTGAACTGGAGCCATCCTCTTAAAGGCAGAGGTATGAATTCTGGCCTTTCATTAATTCCCAGAGATATCAGCTGGCACATCGTGGCAAATTCTTCATGCACCGAAGCAGCAAATAAATGAATGTGAAGGATCCGTGCTCTGTGTGCAAAGGCTTTGCAGAAATAAACAAACAAACCACTTCCCCAGGCCATCTTCAATTACTAAGCTGACCAGAGATAAGCTAATTACGGTGTCACTGGAGCACATTTGCAGCTAAAGCACCAACATCTGGAGCTCGGTGTTAACAGGCAGCGAGGCAGCCGCGCTCTCAGAGCGGCATGGAGCGTTTCAGGCTGATTACTCACAAGGCTCCTGATGGCCTCCCTGCACACAGCTCCCCTCGTCCAGGAATGTGTGTCAAGGACACCTCAGCATCTGCTCTGAGGCAGGAGGGAAGTACCAGAGCCCACTGCAGGCAGTGTGCAAAGGTAAGGGAGCTCAGCCCTCCCTCTGCAGCAGGCAGGGGACAGCAGCAAAAACTGCTCGCACACAAAGAACGGGGATGCACACGAGGAAAGGAAGTGAGCAGAGCAGGTTTTCAGGGAATGCCAAGGCTCTTGAGCTGAGCTAGAGATGCCGTAAGGCTCTCTGTGGCTGCTCAGGGATTTCTACTGCCCCATTTGAAATATTTCAGACTTTTTCTAAATTTCTAGAGCTGAGAGAGACTACTGAGCTGCTCTTCTCTTTGCTGTTCCTTGACAAGACAGAGTGCTGCTTTCCCCTCTCTCAAGGCCTTGGTGATGACACCCCTTTCCCACCACTTACTCCACAAAGTCCTCTTTGCATCGCTGCAGGAGGTCACAGGCCTTCTGGATCTCTTGTTCGTTCAGGAGCACCAGCGTCCCAAGAGTCAAGTGAAGCTTTGCAGGGTTCTGGAACAGGCTGCTGCTGACCCCGTGATCCTACAAATCAATCCATCACACAGAGGTGTCTTACCTCATCCCACACACCCTGCTCCATCACAGGGATAAATACTACAGAAAACAGGTACCAAGTCACTGGCATCAATCCTTTTATCTCTGGTCAGGTTGGTAATGACTGGAAGTTGAAAATTTCTCAGGCTTTGTGAGGAAGCAAGTTCAGTCTGGCAGGTGAGGTGCAGTCCCACCACAACTCCCTGCCTGCTTTTCCATCAGAGCTGCTGAACAACAGCCTGGAAGATCATTACAGCAGGCTCTAACTTGGGACCCAGGACCTGCAACACTGACTTGTAGGAGGTTTTTTTGGGAGGGGACTTCCACAGCTGTCAACGCAGCACCTGCTACCAGCAATGAACTCAACACAAGCCAGCTCAGATTTAAAACTTAAGTCCATTTCTTGTGCAATAAAGCTGAGACCAGCTGTAGTGACAAGCTCTAAATGGTCTCTAAATCCTGTCTAAACACAGGTTGCACCTCACAACAGAAGCATAGCTAATACCAGCTCTGATAATTATATTTTTCTTCTTCCCATATGCCCTATAGTTTGCTGAGATGAATTAAGTTTAAATTCCTTTATAAGAAGCACTGCATGTTGTTGCTGGGGAGGAACTGTCTCCAGGTGGAGCAATGGTTGCATCCAGCTTTAAGAAACGTGCTATTCTGTTCTAGGATGCTTATAAAAATACCTCAGGGATGGTTAACACACCCATATTAAAACAATTATTTCCACTTAGTGGCCACTTCCCATCAGCGCATTAAATAACCTCCAATTTTAACTCCAGAAGAAGCCAGCCTGCCAGGCCATGGAAGCCTTTCTGCATCTGAAAAGAGTGCACTAGCTGAGAACAATAGCTTTGAAGTGTCTACTGTGCTCCAGAGTTTGAAATAAAACCTTTCAGACGTTTAAATGCTGCAGTATCTCAGTCCATCAAGAGTTTCATGCCCTACATCTCACTCAGCATTTTTCATGGCTAATGACCACATGCAGACCCTTCTTTACAGCACAGCTTATGGGCTGGACTAGGGACAAGGCAGGCTGCAAAACAGAGGCCAGGGGCTTGCTCCAGCAGCCATAGCCTGGCAATAAACAGGGACGGCCCCATCACACTTCTCCCTACCTTCCCCTCCCCGCAGTAAAAGCTTTGTGGCTTCCTTTAATTCATGCTGCTGTTCACATGCATGACAGGACATGATTTCTCTCCATCAGCCTTTTTTCTCCAGTGATACCTGCAGAGAATATTTGGCCCATCACAAAACAACAGCTTGGGTAACAGAAACTGGGAGAAGGTTTGATTTAACCTTGCCACAGACAACCAGCCGAGGTCACTCCCACAGAGTGCACAATGAGGTGCAGTAACGTAGCCCTTTGCAGGTCAGAAAGCCAAAGCCCTGCCCTCATTTTCTGCCCCAGCACAATGTGTGCTGTAAACATGACCCTGCCCCAAAAGCAGCATTTTCCCCTGAGGTTTTCAACACCTGAGTGTGGGCTGAGAGCTGACAAACAATGGCACGTCACCTCCATCAGCCACTCTACTGCTGCTGGGGAGTTTAGCAGGGAAGAGCAGAGCATAGCAAGCAGGCCAAGACCTAGATAATCCTCCTGGTTTACTCCCTAGTATTTCAGGCAGCTCCTCAAAACCCTGCTTACACTCCCCTACTCCTTCACAGGCCGGCAGGTCCCACTTCTCCCACACATAAAATAGATGCTGCGTCAGAGGTGGCTCTCCCTGGAACAGCCAACGCTCCTGTAGGTGTCTCAGCAGCCCTTCCTGGCTGGATACTGCTCACTAGGATGTAAAAAGGCTGGAACTCAATTATTCTAATCCCAGATCACGATGTGTGATCAGCAATCACTGAGTCACCTCAGGGGAACCTACCCTATCGTCTCTCCAAAAATTTACTGTTCAAACCTGGGTTCTTTAAGAATGTATTGAGAGGCAAGAAGAATAATCCCTTTATGCACTATCCATATGTGATGACTGTCCTTTTTAGGTTAAGCCTCTCCCTAACACTTCCCTGTCACGGTCAAAAAAACTCAACTCGTTTCCACTCGGACATTTTTTATCCCTCCTGCTACTATAGACTTCTACCTCTGCTCTCCTTCTTTAGAAGGAACTTAAGAAAGAGTTTTATCTGGGCTCTCCAACTCTTTGCAAAGTCAAAGCACATTGTCCCTCCAAATCTGAGACCCTGTAGTAAGGAAACCATAAACCTCTACACATTTCAGCTCTTCTACATGACAAGGCAAAGGATCAAGCTCCTTAGCCCTTTTGCCCTAGCTGTGTCCCCTATACTGTTTTAGGAGCTCCCAATGTTTGCAGACAGCTTTATGTTTTTCAGGTTTTTTTCCTTAAGAGCAGGATACTGCATGTTAGCTATATATGCCCTCTGCCACCCTGATCCACAAACAAAGGAGAGAGCCAGGAAAACAGCATTTGCACAGGACTGACTGAAGAGCTACGGGCTCAGAAAACCCTCCCACTTTCTGTCCCTTCCACTCTGAGTTACAATACCTCATTAGCAATGTTTGATATTTACAGGTTGCCATATATTACAGCAATCATGTTTCCTTTCCCTGCTACATCTGCAGCCTGTTCAGCCTGCAAACGCTGCATTTGCACTGCTCTCAAAGGCCCAACTGTGATTTTTCACAGAAATGTTACTGCGAAGTCTCTTCCCTTTTCCACCTGCATGCTCAGACAGACGTCTCAGCTCTCCTCATTCTGACACCTACATGACAGTGAGAGGAGACTTCCAAGGTCATCCAGTCGCCTGGACCTCCCCCTGCACCACACCAGTGATGAGCCTGTCCAGGTGAGCACCTCCCTGTATTTAGATTAAATTAATCTCAAAGAGCCTCCCTTCAGCCCTGCTTCATTTGCCTGGCAGCCCTGACTGCACAGCATGAACACCTGAAGTGTTCTGTATTTCAGCACAAGGTTTATCTTCTAAAAGCTTTTAAAGACACACTCACAAAAAACTTAGAAAGCATATACCCACCGACATAATGCTATAAAATATAAATGAATGGTTGTCATGGTAACTGCTTGAGAGAGAAACAGAGTCCCTCACAAATGCTCAATGGCCAGAAGAGATCCTCACACACACAACATACGTACACACACAAACCTGGTCCTTTCCCTTCCTTACCACTATTACCCCCATTCAAAGGCTGAAGTTTACCCAATTCTGCGATGTTTTGCAGCAGGCAGAGGAACGCCCTGCTTCTGTCACTGAAACCTATTCAGATTTCCTCAAGTATTCCGAGAAATCCCATTGCTTTGGACAAATCTATAAGCTCTTTTATTGCTCTGCGAGGAACAGTTTTGAATTACTGTTTTTCATTACTGATGTGCTTTCTAGCAGACCCTGCTGTGAGATAAAGTGGTATTAGAGTGGCATTACCGACTGGAGGAGTGATTGAGAGACGCACGGGGCTGCGCTGTACTGCTCCAACTAACAGGAAGCAATAAATACATCTAGAAACCCTTTGGCTAATACCAGGAGAAGGAAGGGCAGAAAAATAAAGCACTGTATATTCCTAGGCTACACATATGCAACCCCTTGAATACCTGTCACTAAGTACTACATTTCAAACTGAAAATTGGAACTCTAGAGCTGATGTAAGCGGTGCCAGGAACATTTCAGACCCTTACAGGACTTGGAGCTGGCCAGACACAGAGCAGAAACAGCAAGACAGACAGAAGGTCACGCAGGAGGAGGAAAGATGAACGTGGCCAGTACCTGGTCCCAGCAATTCTCTGACCAAGCCTGGATTACTGCAGTTTTCTGAGACAAGGAGCATGTTTGCAGATGTTCCCAGGCAGCTCCTTCCATATGTGACTGACAACACTTGGGGAATGCACAAAGTCTGTGAACACTTTCAAAGAGGATGGCAGACAACCCCACCTTCCCCCAGAGATGCAAACTGACATTTAAGAGTGAGCAAGAGAGAAACAATGTCACAGATCAGGAGGGGTTTGGAGAGCAAGTACCATCACCAGTGGAGGCTGGGCCAATGGACGGCTGCAGAGATACAACCCACCCAGGAAGCACGGAAAATGAGTGCTCTGCAGGGAGAAGGGCTGGTCCTGTGCAAGTCTGTTGTGCTGCAGGATTAAAAACACTGGAGGAGAGCACAAACAACAGCACTGCCTGCAAAAATGGATAAAACACACATCTTAGAAATGTGTCACTGAAAGGACTTAGAAAGGTCCTTAGAAGATTCATCCAACACCAGGACAGCCTGGAAGCCAGAAGAGGTATGGGACAGACTGTGGTTACTGCAGCAGGCAAGGCCATAGGGAGGGACAGCAGAGATCCATGGGACCTGCTGGCAGACAGTTGGAGGAGGAAGAGGAGGAGAAGGATCAAATAAACGGAGGCCAGGGTGCCAAGTCTTCAGGCAGAGCAGGGGCAGAGCTCCAGGAAGGCCAAGTGAAAGGACTGTAGCAGCCATCAGCACAGGTAGAAGGGGATAAAGGGCAAGAGAAACCCCACGATAAAAGCAGCAGCCTCAACCCAGAGCCAATGGCACAAGCAGCCTCTACAGAGCCCTGTGCAGGCCACCAGCCCCTCAAAGAGCTGCTTCTCTCACTGAACCTTTGGTGTGGCCCACACAAAGACTGGAACTAGAAACCAACAGAGGGAGCCAGGCTATCACTGATGCCAGCTCCAGGTCCCAACTCTATATCCAGCCAACACCTTCCCAGGCTAATGTTTCCATCCCCCTGCCTGCAGGGCATTCCTTTAATCAAGGTGAGCTTTAATAAAGGTAGTGCTGCTGGCTAATGAGGAGAGATCATCCTTCTAGCCCGAGGGAAAGGTTCTCCTGGCATTGCACTGGCTAATCCCTGGATCTGTTGGCCAATTTCAGTTGTATTTAATGTCAGATGATAGAAAGCTCCTAAGATGTCATGGAATTAGGCAGCTGGGGGGAGAATAGGGACTTAAATCCTGACTACCAGGAAAGACAAGACTGCAAAGACAGCTCAGATCTGCTCTTGGAGATGAAACAGCTGACATACAAAGGAGCATGAGAACTTGAGCAAGAACTCATATCTCCCCAGATATCAGATAATTCACACCCATGGCATGAAGACACAGGAAACTAAACTTCTTAAGCTGTGCTATCTGCAAGATTGTATTTTCCCCTTAGCAAGGCACATGATGGACATGAAAGTAGAGAGTAATAGCACATGGAGCCCTGCAGTGTGTCTGCAATGCAACCTGCAGCAGCCACAGAGAGACCTCTCTCCCACCTAGAGATGTCCTCCAGCAGACACAGAGGACAGGGCCATTTAATAACACCATTCCCTCCCCTCGGCCCAACCTTGTGCACTGACACATCACTTCTGTCAGACCAGAAGCACACTAAAATAAACCAGGGAATGCACAGCTTTCCCTTCATTTTCTTCCTCATTTCCCTAACTATTTCCTGCTCCTCCCAACACAAGATCTGAAGGCAAGTAGGAGTGCTGTCAGCACAAAGTTTCCTGGGGAAGAAGGGAAGTGATGAGATTTGCAGGATGGCATGTGCTACCAAGTCATTTCTCACTCAGCTCTGGCAACCACACGCATCTTCCTTCACTGTCAGGAGCCAAAAGAAAAGTGAAACAGAAGCAGAAACAGATTTGTGAATTCCTACCTGGTTTCATGGTTATGTAAAAAATCATATAAAATGTAGACGGGTCCACTACATTATTTAGTGACTTTCCTACGAAAAACAAAAACTCCAACTCTCTTTTAAAACTTAAATATCCCCCCATCTAAAAAAAATCTCTATTAACAATTCACTAAGTAAACCACTCCACTTTTCAGAAAATTTCACAACAGCACTTGTTGGGAAAGATGGGACAGGAAGGGCTTGCGGATGTGATTGCCTGGTAAGAAATACTGTAGATGTAAAACCTGTGAGTGAAATAGAAATGAAAGCCAGCTTTAAAATGTAGGCATGGCAGGAAGGAAGACAGTGATTAGCTAAAGATGGGTTGAGGGATAGAAAACAAAAGGACCCAAGGATGTAGCCTCTCTCCACCCTGCCAATGCATCAGGGAAAAAGTAGATAAGAAAAGTGGTCTTTAGAGTTTAGAATACAGGATGATATGGTAATATATTAGTTCTCATAGGCTGCATGCAAAGTTTGTAGGCTTTGTATCCTGCGTCAGTTGGTCATTGTAAATTAGAATATTCAACACAAAAGGAGATATAATGTATTGTAATAAGGTCCTCACTCTCTGACCCCTGAACTCTTCTTACCTCTCTTACCCCTCTTAGCTCTCTTAGCTATTTTACCTCCCTTACCTCATACCCTCTCTCTCTCCCCCTCTCTTTGGGACCTCTCCTCAGCCAAGGCTGGTGGCTGCAAGCAGGCCCTCTTTATCCACAACCCTTGCAATAAAACCACGTGTTTCTAGAATATTTCAGGTCTGCAGAGTTCCTTGTCCCTGCCGTCCACGGATGCTCCTACAAGCACTCAACAAATTCACAGCAGACCCACTAACTTAAGTAAAAGGCCTGTTGAAAATGCATTCCTAGGAAACAGAATAGAATAAGGTCTTCAAGGAAAATGCCAAAGACCTGTGTCAATAAATGAAACAGCACTCTGCACTCTAATCCTCACATGCATCCCTACCTTTGAGCACTTCTCCAGCACCTGCTCCTTGAACTGCAGGAAGTTCTCCTGGATGTCAGGCTGGTTGAGGGCAAAGGAGAGGAAGTGTGTGAAGGGCTGCTTCCTGCGGAAGCTGTCCAGGAGCACGTCAATCCGCGTCCGGGCAGAGATGACACCGCTCCGCTGCTGCCCCGTGATCACTGCAGGGAAACACAGCAACACCCCTCTGCTTTCCTGAAGCTCCCTGCTTTTAGTCCCAGCCTCTCGAGGAAGCAGCAGGAATCAAAACCTCAAACCATGTGCTGAAAAACCTGCCAGACCCCCTGCTTGACTTAAAGTGCCTGACATGGCTGTGTTTCCCTCATCAAAGACAGGATGATGCCATCAAAAGCATCCCTCTGCTGTCCAGAAAATCAGCTCTGAGGACCTAAAAAGCACTAACTGAGAGCCCATCAATTCAGGGGCCCTTCAGATTTCTAGAGCATTATTTCAGTTTTCATATAGGCAGTCACTGAAAATGCCAAGGAAATCTATGAAGGATCTGTGTCATTTGTGCGTGCACTTCAAGGGACCAAACAGAGAACACCTGAGCTCGAAAGGAAAGAACAGCAAGGAGCAAAATTTCCTTGGCTTCCTATTATTCTGTGTTTTCAGTTCTCTCCACCTGCCTAACAGTCCTTCACAGTTCTCGGGAAGAAGTCAAGACCCACTCCTTGAGAAGCACCACCACTGCAGCTTCACAGTAGGATCCTCCCAGCACTGTTCCTCCCAGCTCTGTCACAAACATCCCTGCACACTGTGCCATTAATCTCTGGAGCATGCCCTAAGGAACCTTCCAAATACCCACTCTGGCAGAACTCACATGGGTCAGCCCTGATGAGCAAGGTCTCCTCTCTTTCTAAATCCCTGGAAGTGATGAGAGGGAACATATGGTACAAGAAGCCCTGTTCCCACTGTTGGGATCTAGTGACAGCACCAGCAAGTCAAGAATGTCATCTCAACCCTTCTCGTATTAAAGCATGTGCAGATGTTTATTTTGCACACAGATAAACAAGGTATTTCTCTGAATGCTTAAGTCAGTTTCCTATTGTTGGGATACTATTTAAAAAGCAAAACAAAACAAAACAAAACAAAAAACCAAAAAAAAAACAAAACAAAACAAAACAAAACAAAAAAAAAAAAAAAAAAAAAAAAAAAAAAAAAAAAACCCCACAATGGATTCAGGACCCAAGTTTTCAAGCCAGTTGTTTAACGTCCAGAAGTGACTTTCTCAAAAAACAAAACAAAACAAAACAAAACAAAAAAAAAAAAAACCAACCCAAAAAAACCCACCAACCACCACGTGATACTGTTTTATAAGGATTTATAGACAATAAAAATAAACTCAGGAGAAAAGTGAAGTGACTTTCCCAGGACCAAAAAGTGAGTCAGAGCTGTGTTATAAGTAGGAATTAAAGGGAAAACACCTCCTATACCCCCTCCCTGCTTACATTGTGCTTGTGCAAGAGCACATAAAAGCATACCTGTTTTATGTGTATTCTACTCACCAATTTCTCCTTCCACTCCAGGCTTGGGAATGCTGATGGAGGTTCGAGTCTCTGTTTCTAGCCTCTTCTTGGTTTCCCCTTTCTTCCCAATGATGTACCTGGAGGCAGAAAGTGCAAGAGCTTCCCTCACACAGTGACACTGAGCCACTCCCTATCATGTGTGCCCAGACCTGGAACCCCTGTGCTGGAGGGATGCACACACCCAGCTCCATGCGCAGGACCACATCCAGGCACAGAGGTGATTCCCAGGATTCACACGTGTCCACCCTGGGACAATGTTGAGCTATGGCTCACAAAACTAAGTTCGTAGGCCCACAACAGCTCTGCCCACCACATCCTGCCCCAGTCCCTCCATCAGCTGGGCTATCTCTTTTCCCATTATCCCAGCTGAGGAAGAAATAAGGGCTCTTTTTCTGTTTTTGCTTTGCTCAAGGTAGTCATTTGCCAGCATCCAAATACACAACGGACCCCTTTTCCTTCTCTGTATTTCAGCAAAACTAGTCAACTAATAAAACTGCCAAAAATAACTAGATAAAACTTCGAACACTAAGTTCCTGAATCTTGAGAGATTCTGGATTATTGACTCCAGTCCCAGTAAACAAGGGATTGAAGTCAATAGCCAATTCCAGTCATGTGTGCTTCCTCTGAAAGCTTCCACAAACTCCCCCTGCCAGGCTGCTCACTCCAGTTCTTCCTCCCTTTCCTTCTCCCACCCTCCCTGATGCTTTTATCTTCAAAGGAAGAGAGATGCTCAAAGACTCTCCTGTCAGCCAGCAAGCACCACCTGCTGTCCCTACCACGGGGACAGTGAGGAGTCAAGCAAGGCCCAACTGCACTACAAAGGAAATGCCAATTTCCCCTTCCCCAACACTCAGACCCAGAGCACATTCCAGAGACCCAGCGCTCACCCCAACCTCAAAAAACAAATATTCCGTGCCCAACTTCTTCCCCAGCTGGCGGCAAATCAAATAAACCAAAGCACAAGGCTCACTTGTACAAGGGGCTGGGAACCTCCACCCGGCACTGGAAGCCTCGCTCAGTCTCCTCCACCACAAAGGCATCACAGGGTTCGTCCGTGCAGTCACCGGGGCCTGCCAGGAAAACCACATCAGACCTGCACGACCCCTGCCAAGGCTGGCAATGCTTTATGCAGGACAACAGTCTCCTCCCAGCCTTCTTTCAAGGTTAAATGAAGGAAGGAATGGGCTCCTCTCCTCTGTGGGTAACTGCTTTTTATTTATCACCTCACTACCAGCTCTGGAACACTGCTTCTGGCTGGGAGGTGCAGGATGCAGGTAGTTACAGCCCAGTTTTTTTCTCAGCTGGAATTTGTGCAATTCCCACACAGTGGGAATGGTCTCTTCTGGCAGCCAATTCAGAAATTTAAGGTTGCAAAAGAACACAGATAAGAGGTGAGGATACTTTTGGTCCAAGGGTTCAAGCCCGCGATTTAGAAACGGCCTCAGAGGGACAGACGCACCTTTGGTCCACAGGCTGTTTGGTCATGCACGGATCACACAGAACATCCTGAAAGAAGCTTCCTATCCCTTTTCCAACACAAACAGGGATGACTTTGGATGGAAAGCACCTTGTTAAAGCTTAGTGCAGTCCACTGAATGGCAAGGTGGGAGAAGAAACAGGACACAACTGCCATGCTCCCACCTGAAAAGTAACACTGGAGCTTTTCTGTGCCCACAAGAACTCACACACTACTAAGCAAACATACAGACATAAAGACAAAGTAAAGCACACCAGGACAGGAAGAATTTTGCCCCCAACACAGGTAACACCTTCCAAGCACTGTAGGAGGCCAGTTTTAAAGACATAAACATAGCAAGGATGGAAGGTCTTTAGCAAGCAGGTTCCATATCGGCCATATCTGCAAATAATAATGGCAAGGAAAAGAAAGAATCCTAGGAAAAACAGATCTACAGAGCTAATCTGGCTTTCCCTTTTCCTGGAGATCTTCCACAGCCAGCAAGCAAACCAAACAGCTGGCAGCACAGTCAGCCAACGCAAAGCCTTTTTCTCCCTCTTGAGCCCCTCAATTTGCCACATGGGCAGATCTCTGTGCTAACAAAGGCACCAGAGATGACACTGAGAGCTCCCCAGGCCCCCAGTGTCGATGTTTACACCTCCTGAGCATCACTCCTCACCTGCATAGAAGTCCTCCTCCTCCTCACGTGGGAAGGCGTGCTCCTGGATGAGATTTTTCCGGTACACTCGCCCCCCGATCCTTATCAAGGGGGGCCGCAGCACGTCCATCCTGCTCCTCCTGCTACTGCAGCAACACAGACAGCTCTGATAACTCAGGCCAGGGAAAAGCTGATTTCACTGTTTCCTTGCCCACTGGGTCAGGAGGGACCTTAAAGCCCAGCTCACTCCAGCCCCCTGCCATAGGCAGGGACACGTCCTACTATCTCAGGTGGCTCTGATGGGGCAGCCACAGCTCCTGTGGGCAGTCTGTGCCAGGGCCTCACCTCCTTCACAGGAGAGCAACTCCTTTCTAATATTCAGTCTCAACCTCCCCTCCTGGAGCTAAAAGCTCCTCCATGTAGAGTCTTCAGAAAGGCAACACCTTCTCAAACCTTACATGTCTCAGCCAAAGAATAATTCTGTGAGAAGTCACAGGTAGGTAAAGCACAAGGAAATAAGCAGAGTAAGGTATGTAACTCAAACTCACAGGCTTCACCTAAAACTGACTGTAACCTCAGTCAATGTGATATTATGTTTCTTTGGGCTCTAGCTAAAAACATTTAGAATGGAGAACATTTAATCGTGCTAAAACAAAGAGCTGGCAGTGTTCTGTCAGAGACTTCACATCTTCAGCACTTGAGTTTCTACGTTCACTGACATGGATAATTTAATACTGGTTGTCTCAATTTTAAACCAGAATCTGTTACTCAGAAAACATCGTTTCCACCAAAATAATTCATCTTTGTCAGAAGGTTCACCTGTCCACTGCAATAGAACAGGAAAAATTAAGAGCTTGCCTCGGAAGCAACTAGCATTTATTACAGAGTGACATCGGGTTGAGAAGGTTGACGCTTCTCCCCTCAGTTCGAGCCCCACCTTCTGAAATGATTCACAACTATCTGAACGTACACGGAAAATAAAAAAATCTTACACTTCAATAAAAGTAATAACTCCTGCAGCTCAAGTGAAGCGATGCAGAGCTAAACTGCGTACAATGGCGGAAAAAGCCATGGAAGATCAGCCGCTGGGGCTTTTCCTTCCACACAGGCTTTTTGGGGGGATTATATTTTTATCACATTGGTATCACAACCTCTTGGCACAGGACTTCTCAAAGCAAGCAGCGGGAGGCAGAGCGCAGCTGGGGCTGCAGCCTTACGGCAGGACCCAGCTCCTGACGGCAGGATCCAGAGGGGCTGAGGCGGCAGCTCTGAGAGAACCGCCGCCAGGAGAGGGCGGCAGGGACACCGGCAGGGCCGCACCGCGCAAATTCCCGGGGCGCCGAGGCTACTGCAGCAACAGAACCCGTCAGCTTTACGTTCGCAGCCCTACGGGAAGGCAGCGGGAGCACCGAAACGTCTCCACTCCCACCGCCGCTGCCGCCATTTTGCTCCCGCTCCCCCAACGCCTCCCGCCGGAAGTGGCGCGCGCCCGCCCCATCATGCACCGCGAGCGGGGCCACGCGCGGCGCCAGCAGCAAGCCGCCGTCCGGGCTGCCAGGTGAAGGAGAGAGGGCTCGGGACGGGACCGGGGAGCGCCGGGAGGCGGCCTGGAAGGTGAAGGGCGACGGAATGAGCGCGCGGGGAATGCAGAGGCTGCGGCGGCGCGTGGCCTTCGCACTCACCGCGAAGCTGTTCGGCGGGGCCATGGGCGGGAGGGCGGTGGCGGGGGCGTGGTCACTTCGGAGGCGTGGCCATGGGTGAGGGGGGCGTGGTCTCTGGGGGCGGGAGTGCGGGCGATGGGGCTCCCCGCCCCCGCCAAGATGGCGGCTCCTGAGGTGCCTGAGGCGTTGGCTGGAGGTTCGTGTAACAGGCCCGGGCATCGCCCCGACCCGCCGCCTCCTCTCCCCTGCGTTTGTTTAAAATAAACCCCCTGCAGCCACACTTAGGAATCTGTCGGGTCTGCGAGCCCCGGCTGGCATCGTTTCGCAGACGATCGTCGCACCTTCCTTGCGAGCAGGGAGCCGAGCCTGAGGGTTTGCTGAGGGAGCTGTTGCTGGGTGTAGAATACCAAAAATCAAAGTTTGATTTATGCAGGCGTTTTTCTTCACGGCCTATCAGCCCCCAGCCTTCTGTGAGCTGCTGTTTTCTGTGTTACACACGGTAACCTTGAGCACTCCTGGGAAACTTAGAAGGGACGGAGGAACAGGACAAAGGGAACGGCTTCCCCCTGACAGGGCAGGGTTAGCTGCGATATTGGGAAGACATTATTTATTCCCTGTGAGCCCCTGGCACAGGGTGCCCAGATGACCTGTGGCTGTATGATCCGTGGCAGTGTCCAAGGCCACGTTGGATGGGACTTGTAGCAGCCTGGGATAGTGGAAGGTGTCGCTGCCCATGGCTGGGGGTGGAATGAGATGACCTTTAAGGTCTTAAAACCCCATTTTCTCCACAGAATCCTTGAGTGCTGTCCAAGGGCACTGTCTTTGTACCCTACAGAGCCTGCAGAACTAAATATAACAGAAATGAATGAAATGGGCAGGATAATTTGGAAGTGCTTATAAGTATTTGGAGGAGCAGCAAGTGCTGTCTCTGATAAGGGACAAGTGGCACCTTTTTTACTATCAGAGAGGTACACGATGAGTTATAAGTCTCGTGTTGTGACAAACCCATTACCTCTTAAAAACAAGGCTGAGAAGAGAGCGTGCAAGAGGCAGGCAGAATTGTGCTGCACAGGCAGTTGGATCCTCAGGCATTGCCAGTTTAAGTCAAATACGGTGTTTTAAAGGCAAAAGCACGTCTGCAGTGATGCAGAAAGCAGCTGCTGCAAGTTAGACATGGCGTGGCTCTGTGCAGGATGTGCTGCTGGAACTGGCAGTCCTGCAGCCTTCCAGGTTTTATGAGGCAGCAGGGCTTCTGTGTTTGTGCTCCTGGAAACAAGGGGGGGAAGAAAAGGAAAGAAACCTCGCCTTTCATGACCCTGGGAAGCAGGACAAGCAACATGGCAGCTAAAGGCTGGAAAATTCAGGCCAGCAACCTGTACCTTGTTATTTTTGCGCACACTCTAGATGAATTCCCAGGGGAATTCCGAGAGGTTGGAGCGAGGGTTACCTTCAGTTTCGGGGTGTGACAGCTCTGTGCCCGTCCCCACAGTGGGTGCAGGCAGCTCTCCCACACACACAGGACAGCCTGGACGCTCTAGGGCAGCGGAGGGGGCTTCATCCTGCCCCTCACTGCCTTCATCCATCCTCAGAGACGTGTGGCCACTGGGGAACTCCGAGATGCTTTTCCTAACTCAGGCTCTGCTCTCTGTCCTGCCAGGCTGGGCTGGGGTGCAATGGCAGCTTCCTCCTCGTCCTCCTCGGCCGGCGGAGTCAGCGGCAGCTCGGTGACAGGGTCGGGGTTCAGCGTGTCGGACCTGGCGCCGCCCCGGAAAGCCCTCTTCACTTATCCCAAAGGAGCTGGGGAGATGTTGGAAGGTGATTGCTCCTGCCCTTCTCCTTCCCTGCTCCTCCTGAAAGTCACTGAACTTTGCACCCCACTGGCAAAGCTGGAGGTAGAAAGGAAGCACCAGGGCTTGGTTGGTCCCGGCTTTCACACCAGTTGTTCATGAGGAAGTGATTTTTCTGGCAGTCACCTGCTTTTTAGCTCCATGACAACACTTCAGACCAGGAAGCATCTACCTGAAAGGGAACATGACTGTGTTAATTGCTCATTGTTAGCTAATCCTTTGATGTCAGGCAGGGATTACTGCAGGATAGCTGAGACAGGAGTATTTTTCTTGGCAAAAGTAATAATTTTCTTGGTTTGGGTTGGATTTGACTGGGTTAGTAGTCCAGGAGGCAGCTTGTCTCCCTGCCAGCTTGCATCTGGGTGCCCAAGTCCTGCCACTGGCTTAGTCGTGATTGTGGAAGGAGAAGCTCAGCAAGCTCTGGGTGAGGGAGGAAGGGCAGGTCCTCCTAGTGACAAAGTTAAACCGAGGTCTCTCCATCTGCTCCCCTTGAACTTCCCTTGTCACTGTGGGATGGCTTGGACTGAGGCTGGAGCGTCCCTATGGCAGCACAGGGCAGCTGGGGACTGATGGCTGTGCTGTTGAAGGGTTGTTTTTATTACACATTAGAGCCCATATGCCAGGCTATTGAAGTAATTATGACTAAAGGTTTGCTCACAGAACGTAGCGAGCCCTAAAAACAAATTAAAGTAATGAAACACTTCATGTTACCAAATAGACAGGCAGCTGTTCCTCCTGAGAGCCACTCGGCAGGACAGACAGGGAGTCAGAGGAGACAATCCAACATTTAGTTGGAAAAGACCTCCAAGACCATGGAGTCCAGCCTGTGACCCATCCTCACCTTGTCAACAGCACCAGAGCACTGAGTGCCACGTCCAGTTGTTCCTTGCACGCTTCCAGGGACATTGACTCCACCTGGACAGCCCTTTCCAATGTTTTTCCATTAAAAGATCCCTGCTGATGTCTCCACGATTCATTTGGTGCAGCACTTGTAAGAGGAAGCTCTGAGCACAGTGAAACTCCAGCTCTTCCCTGGAGTTCAGCTTTGGATTAGATTTTCCAGAGTTTTGTCCTTGAAACTGCTCTCCACGTTGTTATGGCACAGAGCTTTAGATGGATTGTGCTTTGGGCTGACCTCTTTACCAGGAACACAGCAGTTTGCCTGCTCTGGGTGGCAGCAACAACCAAACACTGCCCCTGCTGCAGGAAGCTCTAGGTTGGCTTTTTAATTTCTGACACCAAAGGTGATACACCCGTTCTTTCATCAGGCAGCTACCAGTGGAGAAACTGCAGTTTCCTCTTCAAAAATTCCCACTGACTGACTGATTTTTATTGCTACTTTAAGTGTCTTGCTTGTTTCTAAATAAACCCATAGGTATTTTGGGGTTTTCTAGAAGGAGGCAGTATAAACTATGTCAGTGCTTGGTACACAATTAGCTATGCCATCCATATTGCTTTATTTCTGAGTGACTTGACAGTGATCAATTACTGACTTGGATGGCAAGATGCACATTATTTGAAACTCTGTGTAGGGTTATGGTCTGAGCCCATGGGACATCCTTGAGCATTCTAAGGACACAAGCATCTGAGCCCTGAGGGAGTCAGAGACTGCCATAACATTACCTGGCTTCTCCTTAGCTTAACTTCTATTTAAAATGGACTAAAATTGTTTGTCAGAGACGATGTTACAGAATTCCACCTGGGATGTCTTCCCAGGTAGCATCAGGAACCAGCCAAAGCCCTGTGCAGGGTCAGAGGGGCTGCACTCAGCACAGGGGAAAGAGTCAGAATGAGGCAAGAGGGAACCCACACCTCAAAAATAGCAAATATGAGGTCAGGGGCACTGGAAGCTGCTCAGCCTCAAACTCTGGGGTTCAACCATCTCCTTTTTCTGTTTACAGATGGCTCTGAGAGGTTCCTGTGCGAGTCTGTGTTCAGCTTTCAGGTTGCATCGACATTAAAGCAGGTGAAGCACGGTAAGCGCCAGGGGCCAGCCGCGTGTGGCTCGGGGAAGGTGGTGAGGGCAGAGCCTGACCTGCTCCCGGGTGCCAGCCACAAGAAAGCAGAGTGAACGCTAAGTCAGGCCACCACTGAGTCCTTTTGCAAGCCCTATGCAAAGCACCGGGAGCCCACAGAGGCTGGGTGGGAACGGGCTGTGCCTCCCGAAGCTTGTTTTTCCATGGCTGTGTGGCAGCACAAGGTGAGGCTAGAGGAGGAGGTGGTTCTGGGCAGGAAACGCCCACGCTCTGATCTCGGCCCAGCGCTGACTGTCTCTCTGGCCTGGGGCAGAGAGACGCTCCATTCCACTTTTGTTTCTCTGCTGAGCCCCTGTGGCCCTGGCAGGGTCAGGTGAGGTTTCCGGAGGCGCTCGGGAGGCAGCCACGCGTGGCGTGGCGTGGTGTGACAGGACTGAGTCCCCTCCCTGCCTCCCCGGGGAGCAGCCTGACATCCTGTTTGAACCTCAGCTTCCCTGCCGGGCCTTTGCCCTCGCCCAGGTGCCAGCCATGGGCTTGGCTGCATGACGGCTTCGGTTCTCACAGAGCCCAGCAGCAGATCCTGTCTGCTGCTTGAGGGTCACATCCTTTCTGGTCCCCGCCCCTTGTTGGCCAGAATGGTACTTCCACCTGTTGTCTCTAAATGGAGAAGTTTCCTGTCCTTCTCCGGTTGTGGTGGCGTGCAGCAGCGTGCAAGGCTGTGATCCTGTATTTCTGCACCAGAAAGCAAAGCTGAACTCCAGAGCCATTGTTTCCACAGCTCTGCTGTGGCTGGAGCTACCAGGAGCTGCTACACAGCCTGGCACCCCAAAAGACACCAGCCCTTGGAACTGTGGAGCACCTCCCTGTTTTATCCTTGTAAGAAAGGTGAAGGGCTTAAAAAAAAGATCAAGGTCATAATTTTTTGGCTTGTTTGTTTGACAGTTCCCAAAAGGGTGCAGGAGGTGGAGTGAGAACAGTCCCTCTTAAAAGCACCCACTGCTACAGTCAGCATAAATCACACAGACGCCTCTTGCTAGCCCTGGGCCGTCTCTCCAAGAGGCTGCAGTGAGCTTACAGCACTGTTAGACTTCCAGCAGAGCTGGGAGAAGGGATATTCCCATCTCTGCACCCCTGCAGCACACTTAACTGAAAATGGACCCTGTGTGCCCAACACACGACTGGTTATAAATAAACCTGAGAGGAAGATGTTGTCTGGGGACCTTCCTCTCATTAGCAGGCTCTGGTTTCAGAGCCTCTCTGCCACACTCATCCAGGTCCTCCTCCAAGGACCTTCATCAAAAGCACGGTTCCTTGTGCTGCACCCAGCTCTACCGTGGGCTGACCAAACCCTCTCTGAACTTCTCTGTTCTTCTGTGCTATAAATATTTATGCTTTATGAAATGAGCTTCATCCTGTTTTCACCCCCATACACTAATGGGCCTGATGTCTCCCTGTTAGAACTTGAATGTACATGGCACGGGCAGGGATGGGTAAACACACACCGGGGCAGAAAAGCCTGTCCCTGCTTTCTCCTCGCTGTTTGCACAGGGTGGGTTTGGATTCAAATGGGCTACGTGGGTTTTATTCTGCCCTGCTCCCCACTGACAGCTGGGAATTTGCATCTAATTGAAAGGTTTAATTGCACTGCCATTGCAAACCACAGTTACCTTTGAACTCCTCACAGATCAACAAGTCGCAAGGATGGAAAAACTTGCCGGTCTGGTGGAAGAGCTGGAGGCAGATGAGTGGAGGTACAAGCCAATAGAGCAGCTCCTGGGATTCACTCCCTCCTCGGGCTGAGCGTGTCTGGATCGCTGCTGTCAGGGAGCAGAAGAAAGACATTCCCTGGCCTGGCTTCAACACACCCCCCATTTATCAGATGCTGACAGCTGCATCGGCAGGATGGGGCTTTGGGTTTTTTTGAGAGTGGGGATCCCCCCTAAAGCTGCCAGTAAACAGAAATGAGGCGATTCAGTAGATCCTTACAGGCTGGCAGGGCTTGGTTTCTGTAACTTAGAAGGCCGGATCAGCTGTACAGCCCTCAGAGAATCTCCGTATTGTTTACAGAGGGAGACACATGGACAGTGAGGGGAGGGTGACCCTGTAACTCTGTCCAGGTTCCTGCTGGAGCACAGCCGGAGCGCTGGGTGAGCAGGGAAACCCTCTGGAGCAAATGCCAGAAGCACTCCTCAGCCCCAGCCGTGGTTCTGGGGGATGGACACAAACTGTGCTGGGGTCAGATGAGGAACCAAGCAGTGTCACCTCCTCCATCAGTGCCTCGGCCATTGCCCAAGCCGTTCCCTCTTCATCGCTGTTTCTCTGGTAGTGCTGGCAGGACACTGCTCTGTCATTAATACCCTGAAACTTTGTCCTCTTTGTTCTGTATTAGATTTCTCTGTGACAATAAATAACTCTGTCTTTGAAACTCTTTATCTGGTCTAATGAGGGAAACAATCAGCTGTTTGGGAGCTAAGGAGGTTTGGTGAAGCTCAGAGGCAGATTGACTGTCATGATGGTAGACTGAAGTTCAGTGTGAGAGGAACCAAAACATGCTCAAAAGTGGGTTGATTTAAGTCAGATTTTAATCCTGGTTTAACTCAGCCAGAGGAGAAAACCCTAGTTTAAAAACATCCATTTTAATCATCTTGTTTTTCCGATATACTTCACTTCTGTTCTTGGACGGAACTGGATTTCCATGTTCTGGCATAACCATTTCAAAATGTTCATTTTCCATGCATGGGAGCCTTTGCCTCACGGCTCTGCTGGCCAGCAGGGGGTAGGAGCAGCACCGTATGTGAGCAGTTATTTGATTTACTGCTCCAGATGCCTAATTTTTCCGTTTTCAACATCTTACTTACGAGATGATTGTAATTTTTACTCACTATTTCAGTCCAGCCACATCTGCATTGAAACAGATTAACTGGGATCCATTCCCATTTTAGATCACCAGCAATTAGCTAAAACTGAGAGGAAAAAGTATACAGCCACCTTCTGTGTTTGTTGCTGTTAATAAATCAGTCCCAGCGCCAGACTAGGCTCAGGGCAATCCGGAGCCCCACGCTGCCCGATCCGCAGGTGAAGCCGCAATTCCAGCTCGGTGGAAATTCACCGCCTGCTGCCGGAGCGGCGCAGGAGGTTCTCACGTAGGGCTGCAGCTCAGCCGAGACTGTCCCACGCCGGCCGCCCCGGCCCCGGCCCCAGCCCGGAAAACCTCCTCCCCAGCCTTGGAGAGCTGCCAAGCCCTGCTCTGCGGGGGCCTCCTGCACAGTCAGCGGCTCCGCGGCCAGGAGCGCTCCAAACGTGACGGGCGGGCGGGATTCAAACTCCATCCCAGATGGGCTTGCTCGGGAAAGAAGGGAGCGCTTCAGCCCTCCACTTTTTTTGTTTGCTTGGTGGCATCTATTTTTAATCCTGCTTTCTCCAGCAAACTCAATCTACCTTGGCCAATCCTCACCCTGTATTATTGTGGGGTTTGGGAAGGGAGCAGCAGATCCCCCAAACCTCCTCATAACACCCGGTCCCCCCTGCTCGCTGACCCAGCAAAATCGGGCACAGAAAGAGCTTTTCCTTTTCACTGCTCAACTTGGGAAACTTTTCCACCCTGCCAGCCCTCCTGGGATACCAGGGGCTTGGCGCCTGCAGTTCTACCCAGGGGCTGCAGTGCCCAGGCAGTGCCCAGACTTCCCCGTCCAGCTCCAAAACACGGCGGGGCTGAGATTTATCCCCCTCGCCCTCCTCCCATTCCTTGTTTTCCAGCAGCTTCTTGTGCTGGGACAGAGCAGGAGCAGGGAACGTCCCAGCTCTGTGCTGTACATGGTGTGTTTGTATGTGTGCCCAGCACCAAAATAGACACGTGTGAGAGCCATTGAGAGGAAGTGAAAAGTTCACCCTGTACAGTACTACGAATGCAAAAACATGTTGTTGGCCGTTCCCTCCTCCCGCTCAGTAAACACTTTATGTAAGGCAGGGGAGAACTGGAGGGATCCGTATGGCAAAAACCCTTCCACACTCCCCCTCCTCCAAAACCAGGTTTTCCCTGGCAGCTGGAAATTCCCAAGCCAACCTATTTCCTGCTTTGCAGATCAGTGGGGCCGTTCAGCCGGCGGTGGATGTTTCTCCTTGGGGTGTGGAAGCCCCGCGTTGCCCTGGTCCCGGGGGCTCGGGGGGCGTTCAGCTGGGCGCGGAGCGCGGCGGGGAAGGAGCCCGGCAGCTGCCAGAAAAAGTTAATGCGGGGAGGGGAGCGAAAAAAAAAAAAAAAAAAAAAAAAAAAAAAAAAAAAAAAAAAAGAGCCAAACAAAGAGCCTCGTTCAGGGCTGCTGGTTGGTTTTCCTGTGGGTGCTCGCAGCAGAACGTTATGTACCGGCACAGGCCCCGCTCACACCTCCCCTCCCCGGCTCCTCTCGGCGCTGGCCGCGGCCCCAGCGCGGACCACGGCGCCAAGACACGCGCTGGCCCCGCTGCCCGGGCAGGCCGCCCGCCGGGAGAGCCTCTCCCAGCAGCGAGGATGCAGCGCTGTGGGGAAGCACCCCAGAAACACCCTCTGACATCTTTTCCCCCAGAAGCACCCAGGGGGAGATGAGTTTCACAGCCCACACCCTGCGAATGACACGGTGGCGACCCAGCTCTCAACCCGGCATCTCGGCTGTCAAAACCTGCCCACCGCCCTCCTGGATGCACGCTCCTTGTTCCTCCGCCCGGCTCCTGCAGCTGCTTGTCCCAGGGGTGAGAGACGGGCCCGGAAGGTTTGGCTGTGGCACAGACCTGCCCGGCCAGCAGCGCGCCAGGACCTGCCACCGCGTCCCACGCAGCCACAGCTCACCTGTCAGAGCTGGCCACGGGCTCGGGAGATGCAGGGTCACCCCTCGTGTGCCTGTCACCCCCAGCCACAACCCGGCGTGAAGGACACCCACCCCACCAGGCACTTAGGGGGTACAGTAAAATCCATGGCCTCAGCCCTTCTGTTACTTGGACACAGAGGATCCCACTGGTGTCTGTGCCAACCCAGTGTGTCAAAACAGTGTGTAAATTTACCTAAGAGTGACTTTCTGGGTCACTGAGCTACTGGGAAAAAACATGAAGCCAGGGACTCCTCCATAGCAGTTAGCCCATGGGGCAGGGATTTGCTCCCCACCACACAGGGGGCACAGTTTGCACCTGACGTGAGCCAGGGCACTCGCTGAACCCCTCAGTACATCTCCTCCCTTCCTCCTCCTCCTCTTCCTCCTCCTTCTTCCCAGCCCCTCCCCCTGCAGCCTGCAAAAGCGCTGAGCTCAGCACATCCCGGGCAGGGGCCCAGCCAAGGACCCTCCCCAATGCCAGCCGCTCCCCCCGGCTCCTGCTTAACCCTTTGCAAAGCCCGGCTGGAAATCAGAACGATCAAGTAAATCTCAGACGGGGACAGGCACAGCTGGCTGGGAACAGACTGTCCAGAAAGCCTCAATCTCTGCTCTCCCAGAAAGGACAGCAGGTCAGGGGGAAAGACACGCTGCTCGTCCACAGAAACCACGCTGGGTTTACTGCCAGCAGCAGGACCAGGGGAGGGGAAGTGCAGGGATTACCAACACTGTAGCTGAAACTTTACTTTCCAGCCCAAAACCATTCCTAGAGGCCCTGCTGCAGAGGAGTGGCCTGGATCTCAGCTTCTTTTGGGAAGCAGAAGGAGCTGCCAGCCCCACACTGCCTCCCCTCCCAGCTGGATTATTTTATTGCAGGGATCAAAAATTACATTTCCCTTTAAAACTTGCCATCACACCAGAGCTGCTTGCTCTGCTGCCTACCAGGAGATGTTATGGCAAAGAAAGAAAAATATTTATGCTTGGCTCCAGAATTCCAGCTTATTTTTAGCAAGGCGCCTTCCCTGTGGTCCTTTGCCTCTTTTTTGTTTATTTGCTGCTTTCCCCATTTTGACCCCCCAAACCAGCAGATAGATCCTCATCTATTTTCGGCCTCACCCAGCTGACGACGTTCATACCAATGACTTGGTGGCTGTGGGGAGAAATAACCCACGAGGTACATTTTGTGAAAAACAGGATCCCAAGCACCATCCAGCTGAGTGCGCAAATATTGGGGTGTATTTTTAACAGCCGGGGCTGGGGGACTGTTCATGTTTTGTCCCAAAAAGCCAAGGAGTAGCTCTGCAAGCTGCAGGCACAAGCCAGGACTTGTTCCCAACTCCCCACACATCTCCTCTGCTCCCTGGGACTCTACCCACTCCCCCAGCCTGGACTTCCACTCCCAAAATGCTCATGGATTCACCCCTAAAAAGCTGCTGGTGGGTGCCCAGACCCTCTGCCCCTTTGGGCGGGAGGTCCCGGGCGGTGGGCGCGGGAGCCCTCGCTCCTGGCCGCCGTGTGCTCGGCCCCGCCTTATCGCCGGGCCCTTATCAATCTCGGCTGGGGAAGGACAGGAGCCAAGATAGGGCCCGGGGTGGCTTCAGAGTGTGCTCAGCCCCTCCGATAAAGCCGCGGGCAGCGCAGCGGGAGGACAAACAAAGCCCTTTATCTCCAGCTCGGCTCCTCGGGGCCTGGCTTTGGAAAGGTCACGTCCGCGGGGGGCGGCACGGAGGGCCCGCGGCCGGAGGGAGGCTCGGGCCTGTCCCGGCCCGCCTTTAGGGGACACCAGGGAAGGCAGATGGGGGTTATTTACCCCCAGCCTGGCACTGAGCAAAACCCCATCCCAGCCTGGCCTACCCTGCCCCTGCAGCCCTTGATCTTCAACGAGTTTTGCTCCACCATCCCTTCCTGCCCTAAGGAAGCGGGACAAGGCCGCGAACGGGACACCGGGATCAGGCGTGGCCCGGTTCGGTCCGTCCCTGGAGCGGGCGGCAGGGCCCAGCCCCGGCCCCGGCCCCAGCCCCAGCCCATGCCAGGGCAGCAGCACCGCCCGCGCCGGAGCCACTCGCAAACAGCCCTGGAAGACGAGGCGGATCGAAGCCTAACCCAGGGGGAGCCCTCATTGCTTTCCCGGCCCAGGGTGGGTTCGGTTCGGCCCTCGGCGGGTGTCCCCTTCCCCACCGGAACGTGGGCGATGGGCTGGGGAGGATGCTGGCCCCAGCAGTGCGCGGTGAGCCCGGGCGCTGGGGGTGCTGTCCGGGGGTGCTGTCCGGGCCCGGGGCGGTGCGGGCCGGGGCAGTCCCGGAGCCCGGCCCGGCCCTGACGCAACCGCGGGTCCCGTTTGCAGCGCCCGGGGCCGCGCCGGCCGCCAGGGGGCGTGGCCCGGGGACAAAGGGCGTGGCCGGCGGGAGGGGGCGTGGCCTCTCCGCTGTCGCCGGGCAGGAGAGACGCCGCGGACGTGCCCCGCGTTCCCATTGGCGGACGCGGGGAGGGAGGCGTGGCCCGCCGTACCGTGTCTATATAAGGGTGGGGCGCGGGCGCTGCGGGCAGAGCGGCGGCGGAGCCGGACCCGTGTTTGTTCTCCCGTGCGCAGAGCCATGCCCGGGCTGTGGGAGCGGCTGGCGGGCGGCGAGCGGGGCCGCCTGGAGACCTCCGACTGCGAGTCTCTGGGCAGCGCCTCCGGCTCGGAGGGAGGTGAGTGTGGGGCCCTCAAGGGCTGGAGGTCGGATGAGGGTCCCTGGGCAGAGGGGCTGGTGGTGCTGTGCCCCTGCTGACGCCCCCAAAACCCCGGCACAGCCCCGCTACACCCCCGAGCCCCTGGGATCGGTGTCCCCCGCACCCGCGGGACCGCCGGCGCTGACCTGCCTCTGTCCCCTCCGCAGATGCCGAGTACGCCGAGGGGGTCTCCCTGCCGGACATGGACCTGGAGCTGCTGCACGACCCCGAGGACGAGCTGCTGTGCGCCGAGCTGCTGGCCGTGGTGCAGGCCGCGCTGGGCCGGGCCCCGCTGGGCGCCGGGCGCCGCTCGCGGCTCCTGATGCCGGCCCAGCTGCAGGCGCAGGTGCGGACCGAGCTGCTGCGCCTGGCGTGCAGCGAGCCCTGCGGGCTGCGCGGGGCCCTCCTGGACCTGTGCGTGGAGCACGGCAAGGCCTGCCACGACGTGGGGCACATCGCCGCCGACCCCGCCGTGGTGCCCACCTTCCAGCTCACCCTGGTGCTGCGGCTGGACTCCCGCCTCTGGCCCAAGATCCAGGGCCTCTTCGCCTCGGGGCCGGCCTTCGCGCCGCTGAAGCTGAGCACGGGCTTCAGGGTGATGAAGAAGAAGCTGTACAGCTCCGAGCAGCTGCTCATCGAGGAGTGCTGACGGGCCGGGCCGGGCCGGGCCGGAGGAGCCACTTCCCAAGTGCTTTGGAAGGAGCGGGCAGAGCGCGGCGGCTCCGGGCAGCCGCTGTAGTTTAGCTTAGGCTGGAGTAGGGCTGTAGGTGGAAGCAGTGCGGGCAGGCCGAGGTTCCCCGCGGGGACCTGCCCGTGCCGGGACATCCCTGGCGTGGAGCCGCCGGGACCAGGCGGAGCCGCTCCACGCCGCCGGTGACTGCGGGATGATCCCGGTGACGGCGCTCCCGGGCCGGCAGCGGGGCTGCTGGGGGGGCGCCGGGCTCCTGACGGCTGATCGGTCATGGGGTTTTCTTTTTGTAAACCAGGATTGTAATCAGCGGGGTCTCGGGGACGGGGAGCGTGGCAGCGAGTGACGGCCGAGGGGTGCGGATCAGAGGCCGAGCCCGGTGCTCGTCCCGGGCTCTGGAATTGTGTCTTTGATCACGGGAGCGGTGGGAAAGGGGCGCCTGAGGGGCCGGAGGGCAGGACCCCCGGCCCGGCCACGCTGCGGGCACCTCGTTGGTTACAGTTTACACTCATACACTTGATGTTCAAGTGCGAGAATTCCTATGCAATCGTGTCGGGTGGTTTTTTTACTTTTCTAATAAAACTTGTCTTGATTGATAAGCCGCTGTCTTCCTGTTGTCACCTCTGCTCGGGGGACGGATGATGCAACAACCACTGGTTTGAAATTCCCCTGCTGGCATCCTGGGGAAGCCTTTCCCTGGCAGGGCAGCCCCCGTGGCGGGAGCTGGATGTTTTGGGAATGGTGGGGAATCGCCCGTTCCTAATGGGAGCCACGGGGCTGTGACTCAGGGGGGCTGAGTCAGACCCCCGAGCCAGCGCCGGGCCCGCTCATGCCCGGCGAGGAGCCCCCCAAACACCCAGGCAGGGGCTGCTGCTCCTCCCCGGGCAGCCACGGCGGGGAATTCGGGCAGAGACGCAGCAGAACGGGCTCGAACTGGGGCTGAGGGGGAGGAGGGTCACACCTGCCGGGGGGGAGCACGCCCCAGCCCCAAACACACTGCAACACTGAGGCCAATTACCCAAACCTGCAATTAGAGGCCTCGGGGAAGAGGCTTTCACTCAAGGATAATTAAGCTGTTTGGCAAACGAGAAGCCCGTGGAAGGTGTGGGGGGATAAAAGCAGCCTGAAAAACCATTTCCATTCACATGTGAGCTTGTTCTGGCTCAGCCTTGGGTCGTTTGATTTTTTTTTTTTTTTTTTTAATACCCCTGAGGACAAACTATATCACTGTGAACAGAAAAACAGTGACTTTTTGATGAGACTTTTCACCATAAAAACCTTCCTTTTGACACTAATGCCCCGTAACTGGAGTGTTGAGAGCGGAGATTGCTCACTGGTGCAAATACCACCTCGGAGCCGTCAGGGCAACAAGCAGTGCCAGGCTCGCACAGCTGGAAATGCACCTCTACACACACAAACGTTGTGCAAAGAGTGGGGATCTCCCCTAAAATTTTGGGGTTTGGGGTATTTCTCAAAGGATCACATGCTCGAGCATCCCCCCTTCACATGAGGGGCATCCCCCGTGGGGTCATCCCGCACAAAGCAGCCCTGGAGACACTGAGAGGGGCGGGAGGGGAGCGCTGCCAGCCCGGGCTGGAGGAGCGCGCTGGTCCCAGGGCGCAGCAGGAGATTTACGGCGCGGTGACGGCAGCACCGCCGGCGGCTCAGCTGGGGCCGGCTGTGCCGTCAGCCCCGCCGAGGCATCCTGAGGCTGGGAGCGGTATTTATAGCTCTAGAAATACGTGGATTTTTAAACACCGAGCTCTCGAGGGGGTGGCCCTGTTCCTGTGCTGCCGGTCCCCCACCGGCCGCTCCCAGGGAAGGCGAGGGGCTCCACATCCCATTTTTTAAAATTATCACGCCAAGAAAACAAACAAACAAAAAACCAACCCGGCAAAACTCCCCAAAGCCAACACAGAGCAATGGCACGGCCTGCCCGGGGGGTGCCCGGCAAAACCTTCCATGTGGGACCACGTGCCCCTGGAACAGCCACAGCCCCAGCTATGAAGGTGAAACTTTTATTTATAGCAAAATGGCCTTTCCGTGAGAAATTTGGGGGTGTCTCAAGGGCCCTGGGGTTTGGCAGCTCCCTGGAAGGTGCAGAAACTTCCAGCGAGGCTGGATCAAATGTCTCCCAGTGCACGGGGTTAGGCAAAGGGATATTTTGGGACTTGGGAAGAGTCAATGGGGCTATTTGTGGCACCAGAATCTGCCCAGGGATCCCAGGTGCCAGCAGAGGAAAAGGAGATTTTTGGGAGCATCAGCAGCAATAAGGCAAATGAGGATTTAAATCCCAAGATAACACTAAACCCTCGTGTTTTTGCTACCAAAAATATTGATGGGGAAGAGGGGTCCCCTTGGTTCCCTGCCTGCCAGAGGAGGACGTTCCTGGAGCACCTGCCTTCCTTTGATGCCTCCTTGCCTTTGGCAGCCGCTCCAATTAAAAGCCTGGGCTAACGAGCTAATGGGCAGCTCAAACCACCCACACCTTTGGTGACTGGGAAGGGACCAGCACACCCTGAAATTCAAGAGTGGATCCCATCGCTCTGGGCTGGGAATGACCTGAAATGCAGCAAAACCACCCCAAAACCCGGGCTGTGGATGAGCCACATGCCGGCAGGGCTGACTCACCGCCAGAGGGGAAATGGCAGGGACGTGACCCTTGGCCTCTGAGAGGAGGGGAAAAAAAGGGAAAGGGGAGAAATTCCCACCCTTGCCTCAGAGAGAAAGGGTAAAAAAAAAAAAAAAAAAAAAAGGAAAAGGGGGAAATTCCCATCCGAAGCTTCCAGCACTTTGGTGCATGGTCCTGGGCAGAAAGAGGTGCCAGAGGGGTCCAGCCTGCCCCAGCCTTGTCCTGCTCCAGGGAGGGGGATGTGAGGAAAAGAGACCCATCCCAAATACATCCCCGAGGCGTTGGGACCAGCAGAGGGCAGATTCCAAGCCACTTCCCCAGAAGTGCACCCAAGGCAGCGTCTCTGCAGGAACTAAGGAAGTCCAAGTCTTTCTGCCCACCTGACAGGGATTGTGTCCAAAGGGCACCTGCCAATGCCAGGATAATGCTGCCAGGCTGGTGGCATCCCAGGATGGAAATAAGGCATTCCCCAAAAGAGCTCAGCCAGAGGATGTGGGGCTAATGGGAGGGGAGGAAGGCCCTTCTGGGAACATCCCAGCAGAATAGATCTGAAGCAGAGGTGTCCTGCTGGGTGTTCAGTGTCACCTTGTCAGGACTCACAGGGGCAACACCTCTTCTCCATCCCTTCCCTGCCCTTTCCTCTCCCACCTCAGGGCAGCCCCCACAGGGCCAGAGTTCTCAGCCACTGGGATGGCAAAGACCCCAAATCCCATCCACTTCCGAGGAGCTGCAAAACCAGAGCTGGCTGGAGCCAGGATCCACAGGACACCAACCCAGCTGGAGCCTTTCACATTATAAACATTTATTTATAGATGTACAATTGTATAATTAACTCTAAATCGAGAGATACAGCCTCTGTGAGCATCCACTGGGATCAACACCCTCTCCCTCCTTATGATCTGTGGGTATCTACCAGGAAAAATAACCTGAAGGTTTTGGTGGGCAGGCTCCAGGGAGGGAATGCCATTGGGCAACACATCCAGCTCCTTTTGTGAGCAGGATTTTGGTTAACCCCGTCCCCATCATCCCTGTGCCTCTATCGAGCGCCATTTCCAATCCTGAACTTCCACTCCCTTTCTTCCGAAGGTGGAGGAACCATTAGGAAAAAAAAAATAAAAAGAATAAAACCCCTTAAAATCAGATCCAAGCCATGGTGGCTGTGGGATAACAGGGCTTGCAGCCAACGGGAGGCTGAGATTTCACAAAATAAATAAACAGCTAAGACAGAGCGCATGGATTCCTAAGGACAACGGGATGAAACCTCTGCCAGCCCACCCAGGAGCTGCCATGCTCCCAATTCACTCCCCTGACCGTGCCAGCGGATGATTTTCACTGGAAATGTCTTTAGACACAAATACAGAGCATTAAAAAAAAAAAAAAAAAAAAAAAATTAAAATTAAAATAATCCAGTTCATTCCATGGGAGGTGGCTCTGCTCATGCTGGCTTTGCTCCCAAGAGGTGGCTCCTCACCTGGAGCTGCCTCACACCAGTTCTCCAACAGAAGTTTTGGATCTGTGATATTTTCCAGGTGTCCTCCAGGGAACACGAGACGAGGTGTGAAGGCCAGGGCCAGGCTGCACAGGTGGGTGGGTGGGTGAGGCCCCTGAGCATGGGACGTGGCACAAAACCTCCCAACAAAGGGTGAGGCCGATGGAAAGCCCTCTCTGCATGGAGCGCACTGATTACCAGGCAGAATTCGAGCAGACTCGGCAGAAAAAGGAGTTACATGCACAAATTAACCAAAGACTGACAAGCAAAATCCATCCAGGACAATCCTTCCCATCCCGAGCGATGCCGGCACTCAGCTGACCCCGTGGCTCCTGCCGACACTGCAGATCTCTGCCACGGCCCTGGACGGGCTCGCCCTGTGCCCTGACACCCGCTGCGCATTTGGGATCTGGTTTTATGAAAACCCCAAGGGCAGGTGTATGGATGTCCCCATCTGTAGAACGTCCTTCTGGGAGCAAAGCACAGCGACTGCAAAAGGATTCCTGTTTTCCAGGCAGGAAAGTGCTGTGGAGAGAGACACCCTGGGAAGAGGCTTCCAGCTGCCCAGCTCCCCAAAATGGGCAGAAACCAAAATAATTTAATCATCCAACCCCTGCATAGTTTAAAAGTACAACATATATACAGCTATAAATTAATGCTAAATAGATTATATTTTCTTTTTCTTTTGTGTCTTCTCTTATCAACAAATTGTCCCACTTCTCTCTCTGTTGGCAGCAGCGAAGGTTCTCCTGCTTCACGGCTTCTGCAGTTAGTGTGGGTTATTTTACACTCTGTGTGTCTGTTCCAGGGGCTGTGGGATCCTTGTGGGATCCTGGGAGCACGCCAGTGGTGTTGGAAGGGGAGGAGGAAGATGGAGAGCTGGATTTCCTGTCCCAGGCACTGCCTGCAATCGTCAGAGAGAGGCAGAGAGGAGAAAGGGGCAGTTGTGCGTTGCTAATTCTCCAATTCCGTTTTTAAGATAAGGTTTGATTCTTTTTAAATAGCAGAGTCTGTCACCTCGGCTCAGTGCACTTCCCCAAAAGTCTTCAGGCATTTCAATGCTCTGGGAACAAAAGCAGCAGCGGTGTCAGTCTCCAGACAATCTCTGACTCCCCCTGCCTTCCCCACCCCACAGCACAGACAGCAGCTTTTCCAGGCTCCTTCCAGACCACGGGTGCAGGGAGGGAATTAAAGAAAAGCAAGTAATTAACACCAGAAGAGGCGCAGCCATCCAAACGAGAGAGCGAGCAGATCAAGAACGGATCCAAAACCAGGATACACCCCAAGAAAAGCCCAACGTGCCCCAGATGATGATTTGCTTTAAAGGCCAGACTTTCAGATGCTGAGGAAAACAACCCCCAAAAGTGAAAATCAAGCAGCTCAATGACCAACATCCTCAAGGAATTCCTGTGAGCTGGAACAGTGTCTTCACAACATCTGATACAAGCTTCATCCAGGAGTTTTTCTATAGAAATCCTGTGTTCAGATGATTTTGGGGCAGTAGGATCTGCACATTTCACAGCCAGCCCAGCAGTACCTGGTAGGCAAAATCAGCCCAAAAATCTATGCAGAAAAAGGACTCCAAACCCTGTGGCAATTTTTTTTTCATTATTTTGGTACAGTTCTCCCAGCACATCCGGTCTCACTGGGCTCTATTTAATCCAAGCTCTCCAATCCCCAAATCTTCCAGACCCTCCCCCAGCTGCTTTTACTTTGATTGCCAGTTTAACCCAGTAAGTTACTTCTACAACCTGCTGGGAACATTTGCTTTGTTCTCCTTGAATGGGAAGGCAACAGGAAGGGGGACAAGGAACATCTGTTGGGTGGGAGGGACTCCATTCCCTGTCACCATGTTGCTTCACGTGCCAGGGGTAACAGCTTTCCCAGTAAAACAGGCAACAAAGCAATCAAAAACAAGGGTTCATGAAAACGTGGGGACTGGATGCCACAGCACCCAAGAAACTTCCAACCTCACCGAGGGATTTTGCCCGGTTCCTAGAGGCAGAGAAAACAGGGAGCCTGAAGAGAGCCGAAGGTGCCAACATGCAAACTAAACCCAATCAATTCCTGATTAAGGAGGGAGCGCCCGTCGGAGGGGAGGCCTGGAGGGGAGGCTGTGTGTGTGCACCCCGAGGACACTCCTGGAGGTCTGTGTCTCAATCAGGGATTTCAGTGATCAAAGCACGAGGGTTCCCTGCTCCCGGCTCGTACTTGTGCTGGGACTATCCGTGCAGGGAGGCCTGGACGTCTGACAGTCTGCTACAGCTGGGGGTGCCCATCTTCTGTGCCCGCTGGTACAGATCCGAGTCCCCGAAGTAGCGTGCTCGGTACAACAAGCCTTCCTCTGCAAAGGGAAAAGCCCAGAGTCAGGAATGCCCTCTGGAAGAGGCTCCCCCGCCAGGCCCTGCTCCCCCTATTCCCCCTGCTGGGAACAGGAGGCACCTCCAGCTGTCCAAGGTGAAGCAAAGGATGACGATGAGGAAATGCTCCACGCCCTCCAGGACAGGATGGGCGTCAGAGCTGCTGACAGCTCATCCATCCCGGGAAAAGCCAAGGGAACCCGTCTCCGGTCCCACGGGGTGCATGGGCAGCCCACACAAAGGTTACCCCAGCAGGGCTCCGTGCTTTGGCACTGCCCAGAGATCACAGTCCCTCCAGCATTCCAGTGCTGAAATCCTACCCAAGCCACTGCTCCAAGAGCTGTGACCACCACAGCAGCCAGGGCTGCCCCTGGACCTGCTGCCCTCACTGCCCTCTGCCACCAGGATATTTGGCTGGATCATCTGCCTGGGCAGCTCCCACAGCCCTTGGAGCAGGGGTGGGATGCGAGATGCATGACACCGTGGGCAGCAGACTTTCCAACATCACCCTTGACCAACTGAAATATTACACAGGGCTATCAGAGATCCCACAGCCTCTACCTTCCCCCTCCCCTGGAAATCAGAGGTATCCTGCTGACATGGCAGGGCACAGCTCTTGTCCAACCAGTTCTGCAGCAGCATTAAAAAGCAAAACAAAACAAAAAAACCCCACATACCAGGCCTGTCATGAAGTCATAGACTGAAAAAAACAAGGCCAACAACACAGGAAATGTGCTGGCACTGTGTTAAAGTATAACTTTAGCACGACTTAGTCCTCAAAGACCCTTCCAAAACCAGCCCATGGAGCAGCTCCTGAGCCCTCAGTACTCACTCTGCTGCTTCTCTCTCCAGCAGTTATTCCGAAGGTTTGCTATGTAATCGTCCTCCACGCTCCGCTCAACATTCTTCAGGTTCGTGCCCGTGTATTCCTCAGCAAAGCTCTCGGACACGTAGTAGGGGACTTTCAAGTGCTCTGTGACCCTCTTGTGTGTGTGACCCACAGACCTGGGGCAGGGACAAGAGCACAACAGTGTAGGACACGTTTCAAGAGCACAGCAAAGCCCCCAGCTCAGGTGATGTGATCCTAAACGGCAGGAAACATCCCTCACCCTTAATCAGCCACTTGGAGGGTTGGAAGGGAGCAGATTTCTGGTGGAAACCAATCACCAACACAGGGACAGAGAAGCTGCCACGCCTCCAGCAAGGTTGGCAGAGCTCTGAATGCAGACATAACTCCAAGACACAATGCCCAGGGCCTAAATCCACTTAAAATAAAATGTTCCCTGGAATTTTCATTAAATCATTAAATCTGTGATTTCCTCCATTCGCAAAAAGGGACCCACTCTGTGCCCTGGCCTGCATCAACCAGCAGAGAAAGCACCTTCCAGAAGGAAATCTCTTCCTCCCCTGGCCCTGTGCATTTGCATTTCGGACAAAGCCCTGCTCTTGCTTCCCCTGACAGCCCAGCAAACCTAGAGATCCTCCCAAGGGTGTGTGTGTGAGCTGTAACACAGGAGCTGGGTCCAAGTGCTGGATTTGCCAGGAACGGCTCCACCTGGAGATATGCCCAAAGTTCCTCATAATAAATACCAGCTGCTGCTGCATTGAAAGCCAGCCTGATTCTTAAGGCAGGTATAAACATTAACTCATCCAGCTCACCCTTCAGTCTGTTATCAGAGTTTACAGCTGGGATCCCAAGACTCCTGCACGTTTCACCAAGGCCCAGTGCTGGGTAACTGAATGGACTGAACAGGAGCACAGAGATTCTACTGGGATTTCTCAAGGCAGAGGTGCAGCCTGGAAAAAGCCAAGCTCACTATTTTCTTTGTCAAGACAGGGCCCTGAGCTCTCCCAAAGTTCACACTGCTCTCCTGATAAAGATGGACTACAGAGCGTGTTCTCACAGGAGAAGGACTGGGAATGGCAGGGCTGCAGCAGCACACCACAGTGTGAAGCAGGAAAATCGGGGCACAAGAAACCTGTCACCTGCAGTCAGACATGCAATTAAGTCAGGCCAATTCCATGAGGTGTTACTGAACAGTAACAATCAGGCCCACAGCCAGGCAGCTCTTCCAGCAGGAAGATCTTTTTCAGAAGAGACTTACAAAGGTAAATTTGTAAATTTGTAAAGAACGGTGGTTCTTTAGGACTCTGCCCTCCTCAGTGGCACTATGGAGAAGTGGCATTTAAATCTCCGGGTTCAAAGCTTCTCTCAGGCACAACTTTCCCTTCACTGCCGGCAGAGGAGCTGGCAGTGGGTGATCCAGCAGCTCCTCCTGCCGGCCCTGCACCACCTCATTCGAGCTCAAACACCGCGGCTGCTCGGGAAGGCTGTGCCGGGACTGCCTGAGCTCATTTGCCGCCCTTGTCCAAATCCAGGCTTGGAAATCGGGTTGCTTGCTGTTACCTGAGCACACAAAGACAGGGACAGCACAGGGAATGGGGCAGCAGAGAAACATCTAGGGCTCAGGGATGGCTTCCTCTGGCAGCTGGCAAGGCTGGAAGCAAATCCCTGCCCACTTAAATGCTGCCCTCTCTTTGGTGTCTTCTCACCCCACAAACTCTTCACCAGTATAAAGGAAAATGGTGTATGTGTATAATGCTCAGTTTTACAATGCTAATACCAGCTGTGGAAATCACAGCTCAACACCCTTCACCCTCTCACAATAACTCTGAGCTGTGCCAAAACCATCCCATCTTTTGGTCCCAAGCACCAATGTCACAGTCTCCACTCTAAATCTGAAAGCTAATCTGGGTTTTATAGTATTTAACTTCATGCCCCTCCCCTGGAATTGTTCAAGGCCAGGTTAGATGGGGCTTGAAGCAACCTGGTCTAGTGGGAGGTATCTATGGCCATGGTGGGGGCAGGTGGAACGAGATTATTTTAAGGTCCCTTCCAATCCAAAGCCTTCTGGGATTCTATGATCAATGGCAAACATTGCTACCTGTGAAAACAGGCACAAACCCCAGGCTGCAACCAGGTCTGCCCTCTCTAAATGCACATAAGGAACTTGCACTGAACATGTATTAAGACTTTGCCAAGAATGATGCAAGAAGACAGAAATCAAGCCTGTTTTCCCACTCTTTGTTAGCACTGCAAAGTGACTAAGAATAAGGACACATTCCATTAGTCACCAGAGGGAGCAGATGGGGGCATTCCACAGGATCTAGAACAGAGCAGTTTCACTTTTGCATCCTAAATGTCTGGCCAAAGCTATTTCATGCCAAGATGAGAGTTCAGAAACAGGGGATTTCTGTGGGAGTGTCTTTTATTCCTCATCCTCTTCCTCTACTGTGTTGTACAAAGGCTTTCATGGCTTTTGTTTTTTACACTCTGACTCTACACCTCAGTTTGTTCCATATGGGATTTCAGTGCTGGGCTACAGCCTCCCCAGACCATTTTGTCTGTTTCTTTCCATGACAGACACAGCTGTGGGTATGGACTGCAGAAGGTCCCTGACAAGGAACTCTCTCCATTAGGGAAGTGAGCACCCTCCAACTTTCCCTGCACTTTGTATCTCACACCTGTCTGAGAACCACGATGACTTCACTGGCAGCAGGAGCAATGGGGTCAGGAGATAAAGCAAAAAAAGTAAAGCAAGCCAGGAAGAATGGAGGTAAGATCCCTGCCCCAGCACACCCCTCCAGAGCCACCCCCTCCCCAAGTGGGTAAGTTTTAGAGGAATGGGTACTAACAGCCTGTGGCTCAAACTGTAGGGTGGGCTGGAGACCATCATCTGGCTGAGAGCAGACACGATGATCAGGATGAGGATGGGCATCAGCTGGACAAACAGCCCCAGGCCACCCTGAGGGAACAGAAACACACAGTGGAGTGCCACCCATACAGCTGGACAAGGATCCCATGGCACTGCTCTCCTGCCCTCCCTCCCTGTGCTTCAACACAACCTCCTCTCTCCTACTTTTCACAGGGAGTAACCCAAAATAGCTGAGGGGAACCCAGCAGCCCACAGGACAGTGTGACTCCGAAGGTCCAAATCCTCTGGCCCGTCTCTGGACGTGACAATGGGCAGAGGGGACTGCCAAGGGGAATCCCAAAAGCCTCCTGCCCACAGTTGTTTTTCTAGACAAACTAGTGAGCAGGACTGGCTTTATGGATGGCCTTCTCTCCTTTTCAGTGCTGGATGGATGAAGGTAATTCCTCCTCTCCCTCACCTCCTGAGCTCCCTTCAGTTCCACCTTTAAGCTTGAGAAAATAAATATTCAGGAAGTTCCTGTTTGTTTTTTTACAATAAAATTGGCTCTGCCCAGCCATAACCCTGACTCCAGCTTTCTGTTCAGGGGGGTGGCATCGAGCAGGACTGTTTCACAAGGCAGCCACAGGAATCAGCTTCCAATTTCCCAATGCTGGGAAAGGCTCCAGCCTCCCAGATCCCAACGTGTTTTCCACTTACGTCCCCCTGGTGCTCCCGCCTGTCCTGCCTCTGGTGGTAGGTGTATCTCATCCTGCCATTGCTGTATACGTGAACATTACCTGAAGGAAGAAGGAAACTCTTACTCCAAAGTCACAGTGTATGGGGTGCTGCTGGCTGGACAGGGAGGGACCAAAAAGGTGGCCATGATCCATGTCACCTGCTTACAGGCTGAAACAGGAATATTCCTAAGGTGGTTTGAGTGCAGAGTGGGCAGAGAACTCCTGTAAGATTTTGCAAGATTGCTTGAAAACAGCTTGGAAGTGACCTCAGGAGGTTCGACCTCCTGCCCAAAGCAGCTACAGAGAGAGAATACCTTGCACAGGCCTTCTCCCTTCTGATGGAATAGATTAAAACCAGTTACAGACAGAAATAATTCTGGTGTTTTTCCCATCCTGCAAATAAAGCTCTTCCATGTCTTGTTTCAAATGTCAAAGCTACAGCTGCAGAGGGAGTCAGGATGAGAGAGCAACCCTCAATTCTCTTGGGACAGTGAGGAAAGGGAAAGAGACCGAGCTAAAACAGCAACATGCTATTTTTGCAGGAGTTGAGGAAAGGGAAAGAGACCGAGCTAAAACAGCAACATGCTATTTTTGCAGGAGTAGCTTGTCCTCTCTGCCAGGCAGAGCACAAATGCTGCAAAAGGCTTCCAGATGCCTTTGAATCACTGGTGTTGGGGTGTTAGTGCTTAGATTCCAGAAAGAGCTACCAGAGTGAATTTTCTTAACTGAAACCAAATTTTTTTTTTCAAGTTCATCTACAGAGGTCAAAAAGCCCTGTGTCCACTTTCAGTCAGATATGACTGGAACAAAAACAAAGGAGTCTTCTCCTGACATGGAATCTGTGTCTTTTGAGCAAGTAAAGGAACAGATTCTTTCCTGCTCCCCACGCCATGATCAGCACTGTGGACAGACAGGATGCAGATTTATTTTTCAATTCACAAGGTCTAAATTATGCTGTAGAAATATTACTTTCCTTTTTTTAATGGGACACAGGGGAGAGAAGGAAGTGGCCACTGATCTTGGAGAACCTGTTCCAGCTGCATGGCAGAGCAGAGATCAAGAACAAGACACAGGTGTTACCACAGTTGGCTCTGATAAGAAGATTTAAATTCCAAAACCACCAGGCAGAAAAGCCTTCCTCAAAACAGGATTATTTTCACAATGACCCTTAAAACAAATCACTTTTTGTTCTAGCATTCAACCCAATCTTACAGCAGCTGATGTTGCCAGCATGCAAACAAACACCTGAGGCTGGGAAGAAGTCCAGCTCTGATGGCTGCTGAGCTCTCCAAAGATAAACAATTTAAGAAACTCGAGGTGTTTGGGCCACACGTGAAGGAGAACTCCCCCTCACCAAGCCCAGCACCCCTTGCACAGCCCAACAAACTTCAACTGCATCGTGCCAACGCCAAAAGGACGGGGCCCCACATGAGAAACGAAGGTTGAAGGTGCTTACTAGAAGGAAAACCTCCCCCAAAGAACATGTTGAAGAGGTCCTCGGGGGAGATGTCGGCCTCGAAGCCGCGGTGGAAGTCGGCGTGGCTGTGTCCGTGGCGCGCGGGGTTGAGTTTCTCGTCCCCGAACTGGTCGTACTGCTTCCTCTTCTCGGGGTTGCTCAGCACCGCGTACGCATTCCCGATGGCTGCCAGGACAAGGAGGAAGCAGTGAGCTCCTGTCTCCCACCCACAGCCCTGCAGGCTGCCAGCATTTGCCTTTCTCCTTGTACAAACCAAGGGCCTCGGCTACCCACGTCTCTGCAACAGGTACCTGGGCACATGTCTTGGGCAAATCCAGACAGGAGGAAAGCACACTTGGTGAAAAATTCCTTAATTAATTCAAATGAAGGAGTTATGATATGACTGATAAAGGATTTGGTGCATGTCCTCAGAGAAACCCTTTAGCTGTAGGCAGCTGTGTAGGGAAATAAAATTTTAGTTGACAAATTTTATTCTAAAGTGGTATTAAAGGAATTTAATTTCAGAGCCCATAACTAGAACTGCAAGGAATTTAAATACAGGCTAAATCCCTGAAAGAGACTTTAAAATTTTCCATAAAAACTGCTAAGGAAACATTAGCCAGAAGTTGCATCCATCAGCTATGAGTTTCAGTGCTTCCAGATGCCACACGCAAAGTGCATAATTACAAGGACTGTTAACCAGTGCCTGTGAGGCTGGACCTAAACCCCTGCCAGGTCCCCGGGTCCCTCTCCTTCCAGCCTCAGGAGTTTAAGCCCTTTTCCCAGAATGTCTGCCTGCCACCCTCCTATTCCTGTACTCACCTCTCCACACATTCCCTCTGTACCAATCCACCCCAGGCCTCCCAGTAGGGAGGACCCAAAGGACCATGGCAGCAGCTGCCTGGTGTGTAAAAGGGAGGGGCAGAAGGGATGGAAAAGGGGGGAAAGGGGGATAACATGCCCTTTTGGAGGAGATCAGCTCTAAGATTCAACACTGTCCCCATGGTCGGATAGAGGTGTACAGTTTCTTCTTGGAGTGGAGATTTGGAGGGCATCTTTCCATCATGCATTTCCTTCTCCTTGGTTATAATTAGTGCACCCAGAGCAAACATTTCAAGAGCCAGGCAGGGAAGCTGGTGGACAAGAACTGACTCAGAGTGTACCAACCACACAGCTGGAAAGAACAAGGGAAGCAATGGCAATGAAACAGTTCAGGGTTTGTTCACCGTCTGATTTTGTGCTGACAAAGCCCAAGAAATGCCTCATTCCAAAGCAGGATTTTAGCTCTAAGTAGCCAGGCTCAAGGCTTTTTCCAGGAGCAGACAGGTAGTGATGCAGATCTGCCGGGAGACAGCCTGCAGCCAGCTGGAACTGTAAACCGAGACACGGGCTCAGCACAAGACGCAGCACCTTATCAGCGGTCACTGGGAAGGCGAGTGCCAAGACTTCAGCTAATACATCAACATAAGGAAAAATTAACTCATATCCTCACACCAGAGCACGTTTCCCCCTTCACCCTCTGGAACCAAGCAGGTGGACTTCAGCTCAGCTCAGGGGCTGAAGGACAGGAAGCCACGGAGGCAAGGCCTGGAGGAGATTACTGTGCAGTGGGGGATAAAGGGCACTTTGCTTAACGCTCCACTTCTGGCACGTAACTCCTGCCAAAGCCTTGGGCAAACATCATTATTTAAGATTACAGCTGAGGAAACTTGCCTTTGGCCACTGAGGGATCCAAGGATGAGTTGTGGAACAGCAGCACTGCACAGGCAGAGCTGATAGCTGTGTGCAGATGCTCTTTCATCTGCCCCCCCACACCAGCACAGGCTCTCCCAAGTAGCTGGGGGTCAGTCACTATTTGCTAACACTTACCAGGGAAGGATTTAAGTCTTAAAAGGCTTGAACAAACCTTACCTAAGACTTTTACTGCTGAATTTGCGTCTTTGAGGAGCTCACCTGAATACTGTACCAGTACACTCACATCAGGCCAGCCCTGCTCCTGCAAAGGTCTCATGCATTTCACTCCCCAAATCAGGCTGCTTTGGGGTGGAAGGTGCCTTAAAGACCCTCTCGTTCCACCCCCTTGGATATTGGAAGGTGGACAGGGACACCTTCCAATATCCCAGGTTGCTCCAAGCCCCATCCAACCTGGCCTAGAAAACTTCCAGGGATGGAGCAGCCACAGCTTCTCTGGGCAGCCTGTGCCAGAGCCTCAGCACTGTCTTGAGTAAAGAATTTCATTCTAAAAAGTGGCCAGAATCAGACTATTTAAGTGGCTTCCAAACCAGTATGACTGGGACCAAGGAGTTCTGTGTTTAGCCCAATGACAATAATCAAACTTCCACAGTTTCCAGGGGAAAATGGGATTATATGTTCCAAGCAATAGCATCTCTCTTGGAAAATAACTCCAATTTTAAGGTATCTTATTGTCCAGGAAATATCCCGGCTGCATTTATAGAGAGGCTCTAAGAATTGGGCTCTTTGCAGCAGAACCAGAGATCCTTTTCTGTGTTCTGGCTGGGCTCGTTTGTATAGCTGCTGCTAGAAACTTCCACTTGGGATTTCCATCCACCAGTGCCATCCATGAATGGTTGGGTGTTTGCTGGAACGTTTCTCCTGAGGGGTTTGTGAAACCCTGTGTCTGCCTCTGGTGCTGCAGAAGTTAACTGGGTTAATCCTGACAGAATTCCCTCCTGAGCAGTGAGGCAGGAGGTTGGAGCAACATACAGGGAAGGGCTGCTGGGAGAAAGAGAAGGAAGGCTTCTCCTTGCCCAACCAACAGAGGTGAATCCTACCCATGCCAACCTGTGTTTATTGTTTTAACCTCATACTTTGGTCATGACAAGACCAGCTCTGAAGGGAGACAACTTCACAAAGAGCACCTTTATTTCACTCTGCCTGATTCAGTGGGGTTGTTTTTTAGGATTCTCACAAGCCCAGCTCAGTGAGTTGGGGAAAAACCACAAATCTGGAGCTGGCTTTACCTTTGAATGCCTCCGTGGCCCCCGGTGCGTGGTTCTTGTCCGGGTGGAACTTCAGGGCCAGTTTCCTGTAGGCCTTTTTCAGGTCCTCATCAGAAGCTTCTCTGTTGACTCCCAGAATTTCATAGTAATCTTTGCATTGCTTTACCCTGCCAGGGGAGAGGGGAGCAAACAGAGACACTGAGATCTAGGAGTGAAAACCTCTTTGCCTTGAATACTTGTCAGCTCTGAGGCTTTTCAGGCAGCACAGTTTTGATGGCTGCTGCTCAGGGATCTCTGGATTACTCAGCCCCTGTTGCTCAGAGGGTGACCCAGTTGTTTGCACCGACTCTCTCCGGCTGTGCCGGCAGGACCAGGACAGAACGAGTTGGGCCAGTGGAGGTGGAAGGGCCTCTCCTCAGACCCATACAGGAATGTGATTGACAAATAAACTTCACATTCATCATGTTCATGTGTTGGACGCTGTTTGGGAAGGCCTACAGCACCTGAAGGATGTTTGCTATTTCCCCCCTCACTCTCTCCTCAGCCAATTCCCAGATCTAAAACTTGCATCAGCTGAATTCCAGAGAAGGAAGAAAGGAGTAGCCCAGGGTGTGCTGCCCAGCTCTTCCTGGGCACACTCAAGCCCAGCCAAGGCTTCTGCTTCTCACGTGACAGAATCCAGCAGGCTGGGTTTTTGGAGAAGTGGATGATGTAACAAACATTCCTGCAAGTCCCTTGGAGCGGTTCTTGCACAATTCAGGCCGTGCCCATAACCTTAAACAAAGTTTACCAAGTGGCTGCACCTGCAGTTCAGTCCTTCAGCTTCCAAGATGGGCAAATGGGAGAAGGGAATACAGGGAAGCTTGAAACAGGGCTTGGAAAATGAGCAGACCCAACCCAGCTGCCTGCCAGGGCTGCTGGAGCTATAAATCCTCCTGGGCATGTTCTTAACACTATTCCATATGGTTGAGAGCTGAAATCTTTAAAATACTGTGAAAAGCAGACGAGTACCACGTGACAAAACCAAGCAAATGCTCCTGAGAGTTGTGCACAAACCTCTTGACTGCATCCAGCTGGTCCTGAGTGTAGCCCTTGGGGGTCTCCCCCCCGGCCTCTCCGTTGGCTGATGAGAAGTCTCCGCTCATTTTCCTGAACTGAGGGTTTGTGGATTCCCTGGACTGGGACTGGCCATTGGCCGCCTGCTCGCCCTTGTTGAGTGACTCAAGCAGAACTGAAAGGAGAGAAACACAAACATAGCACCAAGCTCAACCTGCCTTTCCAGCTCTCCTTTTCCTCTCTGCCACCTTCCCAAGACCCTCCCATCATTCCCCAAGAAGACCCTCACCTTTCCCCCCATGTAATCTTTCAGCTCCTGTTGCTTCTCATCCAGGTGTGAGTGCTATTCCTGAAGATGTTCTGCTTCTCCCAACACACATAACCTCCATAAAAACCCCAGACCACCCAGACAGACAGTCCAGGAGCCACACCAGACCAGCAAAGCAGCGTATCCCTGTCCTATTTTCCCGTCCATCTCTCCTTGACAGCAAAACATGTCCAAATTTGTCCTGTAGCACATCATTAAGTGTATCATTCTATATTACCTCCTGCCTTTGAGAGCCTATAGTGCTGGGGAAGTGATGTGACGATGCCGTATCTTTAGAGAGCTTAGAAAATAATTCCGTGGGCTGCCAATCCCACGGGGACAGTCCCCTTTTGGGGACAGAGCTGCAGCAGTGCTGGCTGCCAGCTCCTCACACGAGTCACACGGCGCTTTGTTCTCCTGCTGCTACCTACGGATTGGGAACAGCTGTGAAAACTATCTTCCCTCTCACTTACTGGTGGGTATAAATCCACCTTCCCTTTTCTCTTCCTCCTTGCAAGGCTCAGGCACTGTCCTCCATCCTCTCCAGCCAAGAGGGGACAAACACCCAGGCCTGGCCTAACCACCCAGATGACACAGCGGAGGGAGACTCCAAGCATCTTTCCATCATGCATTTCCCTGGCAGCTGCACAGCACTGTCTTTTAAAACTGCTTCCTAAACCAAGCATCAGACTGATTTCTTCACCCCCACTAAAAAGAACAGGCACATATGCTACAATGAAACCCAGCCAAGGATATTTACACAGGCCCCAGTATCCTGAGCTTGCAGTCCTTTATCCAGACCCCAGAACTGGGAAGGACGTTCCACCTCCTCCCATAGATTGCACATTACTGACCTTGCACTATGGGGGTATCACCTTCTTTAGGCAAGTGCAAACAACACTTGCAGGCCAAGAGATGAGCCAAGATATCCTATCTGGCTCCAGTGCTTAGAGGGGGCAGAAAAATCCACTCAATAATCCAAAAGTCAATACAGGATGAGGGATGAAAAGGACAGTGGGCTAAGGAGCAGTAACTCACTGGATGAGCTTTTGCGCTGGGGGCTTCACAAATTTAAAAATAATTTATTTTAGAAAAATAATTTCTTCCCTCCCTCCCTCATATTCCCAATGCTTCAATGTTCACTGAATTATGGTCTTAGCTTTTGCTCCTTCCAAACCTGGAGGACTCTGCCAGGTGATTTTAAATTTTACTTCACGACGCTGTTCCCCCACCTACCCTCCTTCCTGCTGCTTTAGGCTTAGTTCCCTACAGTTTACCAGGAGATTTTGATCCCAGAACAGTTTGGGTTGGAAGAGATCTCAAAGCCCATCCAGCTTCACCCCCTGCCATGGGCAGGGACACCTTCCAGGGTTCTCCAAACCCTGTCCAGCCTGGCCTTGGACACCTCTAGGGATTCAGGGGCAGCCACAGCTGCTCTGGGCACCCTGTGCCAGGGCCTGCCCACCCTCACAAGGAACAATTCCTTCCCAGTATCCCATCTGGCCCTGCCCTCTGGCTTTACATTGCCAGAGGGCAGGGTCAGATGCCCCTTGCCCTGCCATTCCAGCTCCTGATGAAATCTCTCTCAAATTTTCTTGTAGCCCCTTCAGATCCTGGAAGGAGCTGTGAGGTCTCCACACAACCTTCTGTTGTCCAGGCTGAGCAGCCCCAGCTCTCCCAGCCTGGCTCCAGTCCCCTCAGCAACTCCATGGCCTCCTCTGGACTCTCTCCAGCAGCTCCAGGTCCCTCCTGTGCTGGGCTCCAGGAGCTCTGCAGGTGAGGTCTCACCTGAGCAGGGCAGAGGGGCAGAACCCTGCCCCCTGTTGCTGCTCAAAGTGCATTACCCAAACCCAACCACAGAAACCCACAGAGGGTCACAGGACAGTCCCATTTTGCAGCCCCAAACCTGTTGCTTTTTGCATCCTCTGTGCAGCCCCAGCACAGCACAAATTCAGGGATTACTGAAACAGAGAGTGCAGAATTAGGTTTCAGTTCTGCCAAATCAGTTTGTCCCCAGCACGTGCCATGGAGCACTTTTTCTCCTTTATTAGCCAACATTTGCCCAACTTCCCATAATTTTTCCCCAACTCCCACTTAAAGGTGACCAGTGTGTGACTGTGCCCCCGCCAACGTGCTCTGACACAGGAGATCTCTGCTGCAATCCCCTTGCAAAACCCCTCCCTGATCCCAAAACGTCCAGCCAGGGTCAGAGTTTGCAGCATTAGGCTGCGCAAGGGCCATGTTGTTGAGTGTTGCCAAACCCTGGGTAACTCCCGGGAAAGAGATTTTCCCAGGAGCTCCTCAGAGACTCAGTGACCACCGTGGGATCTCTGGCAGCATTTCCCAACTCCAGACCCAGCAGGGCATTGAGCAAAGGGTCCCTGGATGAGAAACTGGCCACAAATTAGCACATTGTGTTTAACATTAACCTGCCCTGCTGTCCCCAGGCCTCAGCTTTCCTCCAAAAGTCACTTTTCCTACCCAGCAATTTCACCAAAGTATAAATTCCGGAGGAAAGGGAGGGGAGGAAAACCACACCACAGGCACAACAGGCTGTGTTTGAGGGAGCGGGAAGAGGCCTGGTGCCACCAAAAAGAGGATTACAGGAAGCCTTGGGACAAACAAACTGCAAAGCTCAGCCAAAGAATCCAAACCCAGATGAGGTCCAAGAGAAAAAAAAAATTAAATCTACAGCCCTTTGCATAATATTCTGCAATGTAAGAACGTGCAGGGAAAGAATTGTGTTTGGCTGCTTTCAGAAACCACTTCCCACATTAATTAAAGCATTCAGGAAATTACGAAAAAGAACGTAAATCTGGCAGAAAGTCTTCAGGGAGGATTATTTTGTTACGTGTGTGTGCGTGTGAGCTCAGCCACGGCCTGTCTGCCTGCAAACAGCGGGCAACTACTAAAGGAGGAACAGGAGAGGAGGAATATGATGAAAACAGGAGGAACAGGAAGAGGAAGAGATGAGGAATGGGAGGAGGAACAAGAGAAGGAAAGGAGGAAGGATGAAGAGGACGGGATAAATAAGAGGAAGAGATGAGGAGGACTAGAGCAATAGGAGGAGAGAAGGAATACGAAGGGAAATGCAGGAACAGGGAGGAGAGGAATAGGAGAGGAAGGAAAAAAACCAGGAAAAGAACATGAGGAGGAAAGGAACGGCAGGAGGAGAGGGACAGAAATAGGAGTAAATGGATAGGAGGAGGAGGAGAGGAAGAGGAGGAAAAGGAAAGGAGGAACAGGAGAGGGAAAGGAGGAATATAAGGAGGAGAGGAACAGGAGAAGAGGAGGAGTAGGGGAAGGAATATAACAGGAAAAGGAAAGAGAAATACGAGGAACAGGAGGAGGAGAAGGGCTTTTCGAAGCCCCCCGAGAACTTCCCACCTGCCTTGCCAAGCTCCTTCCCTCCCCTCCCCTCCCCTCCCCTGAGCGCTGCTCCACCAGCAGCGCCGACAGTGCCCGCGGCTCGGGGTCCCACAGCAGAGCGGAGCCGATCCCCCTTCCCGGCCCCTCCTGACTGGGAGCCCCCGCTAAAGACAGAGGCCGGGGCCGCCGGTACCCGATCCCAGCCCATCGGCGGCCGGTCCCAGGCGGTACCCGGCCTCAGTAGAGACCCGGTCTCGGCCGGTACCGCAGCCCGAGTAACCGGGACACCCCCCGGGACCATCGAAGAACTAGCTTTCCCGGCGTGCCCCGCGCGCACCGCGCAGGCGCGGTGAGGGTGAGAGGTCAGGCCCGGCGGCGGCCGCGCAGGCCGCGCTCCCCCGGGCCCCCCGCCGCGCCCCCGACCCGGCGCTCACCGCGGACCCGCTGCGAGGGATACAAGCGCTGCGCCTTCTCCAGGAAGCGGCGGGCCTTGTCGGGCTGGTTGGCCTTGGCGGCGGCCAGCGCAATACCAATGCACCGCTCCGCCTCGTCCCGGTTCGACTCCATGGCGGCGGCGGCCGGGCGGGGGGGCGGAGAGGCAGGGCCGGGCGCGGGCTGATGACGTCACAGAGCCCTGCCCTCAGCCGGGCGGGGCGGGCGGAGGATTTTGGGGAGCCGGGAAGGCGCAGGGAGAGAGCGGGACTTTGGGGGAGAGACTTGGGTGGCCGCAGTCGGCCCCAACAGGAGGAGGGGACGCCAAAGGGCACCCCGCGATCCTGCTCTCGGAGCGGGTTCGGAAGGGAAAGATTAACCCCTTCAGGAATTCTCTCAGGTTAGAGTCCCTCCTTTATCGAGTTTACTGCCTTTGAAACAGGTCCTGGCTTCAGGGATCGTGCCCGGGATGGGCTGAAGGAGACGCTAGAGAGGCGGCTCGGGGCTGTTTCACATTAAGTCGCCCCAGGGATCGCAGGAACAACCTTCATTCCAAACGGGAGTTCAGAGCCAGGTGCCATCCTTGGAGGCTGCCCATGGGGAGCAGGCAGGAGAGGGAAGAACAGCTGCAGCCAGGAAGGGCCGAACCTGCACTCCTGCCTTGGTCTGTGGGGTCTGATATGTGTGACAGGACAGGGACCCACACCCAAACCACCCCAAAGGAGCAGGGTCTGGCTGAGAAATGAGGGAGGAGAGGGAGATGACTCTAGCTGGAGTGATCAGGATCAATATCCCTGTAGGAACCACGGAATCCTGCAATGGTTTGGGTGGGAAGGGAGCTTAAAGCCCATCCAGTCCCACCCCTTGCCATGGGCAGGGACACCTAGTACTGTCCCGGGCTGTTCCAAGCCCCGTCCAGTCTGGCCTGGGACACTGCCAGGGATCCAGGAGCAGCCACAGCTGTGCCAGGGCCTCACACCCTCACAGGTAAGGATTTCCTCCTACTGCATCATCTAACCCTGCTCTCTGGCAGTGGGAAACCATTCCCCCTCATTGTGGACTTGAGGCCCTTGTCAATATTCCCTCTCCATGGTTCTTGTCACCTTCTTCCTGGAAGGCCACAATCAGGTCATGCTGGAGTTTCTCTCCAGGCTGAACAATCCCAATTCTCTCAGCCTTTCCTCACAGCAGAGCTGCTCCATCCCTCTAATCATCTTGGTGACTTCCTCTGGACTCTCTCCAGCAGTTCCCTGTCCTTCCTCTGCTGGGGAAGGAAAGTATTCCAGGAGTGATTTAGCCCCTTTGTCTTTCCAGCTCTGGAAAATCATGGGGTTTCCCCCTTTCCAAAACACCCCACCTTCACTGCCTCAGCCCCAGCTCCTTGGGGGAGGATCTGCAGCAATGAAGACACAGAGCCAGGCTGAGGTGAGCAACATCTTTACATGGTATTTTACAGAGGACAGCACCCAGAAAACAACACTTGTCAGCCCCTTCCCAGTACAATTCCCCACGGAGAGGGCTCTGCATTCAGGAAATCAATTAGGGAGCTCCTGCAGCAGGATGCTTGTGCAAGGCAGGAAGGGCAGGAGAAGGAGTTGCTCCACTACTTTTAGCTGCCCTTCTGCAGCAGGTGCAGCATGGAGCTTTTGGCTGGCTGAAATCATGGTCTGGGATGCAGAAAATCCAGGAATTGCCCAGCTTTTCTGAGGAGCAATCTGAGAATCAAAATAACCCCCTGTGCCATTTTTTCCATAGCATTAAATAAAGGTGATTTGGGGTCCAGCTCTTGAGCAGGGCACATCACACTGCAGAGGTGGCGGCAGTAAAAGTCCTTTCCTTATTCCTGAGAGAGAGGACTGTTAAGGAGCCAGCAGCAAGCAAAGACAACAGGCGTGGATTTCTCACTTGGATTGACAAAACCCTCCTGTGACAGACAGCCTGAGCTCTCCAGAGCCTGGTGCCACCCTGCTGTGCCCTGGGCTGTGTCAGGGCTGGCCCAGGGAATGGGGGGGCTCCTTCCCAAGCTCACTACTGCTGCTTGGGAGCTGTGAAGTCCCACGCTGTCTCTTGGGCACACTTCCACATGGCCCTCATGAGCCGGGTGAAGCCCATGTCCTTGGGCTTCTCCAAGCCCCGCATCAGGCGCTGCTTCATGATGGCAACAAACTCCTTGTTGCTCAGCTCCCCGTTCCCTGCAAAAAGGAGGAAAAACAATCAGAGACCCACCACCAACCTCCTTGAAGTTACAACTCTAAAGGGAAGCAGTCATGGGTGTCCTTTCCTGCAGAAACTGAGACCAAATTTGGCTCCCACTTCCCAAAATTTCCTGCTGAGCAAGGGTTTCTGAGCCACAGAGTGTAAATCCCAACACCGTGGACGCTTGCAGGAGGCCGAAAAGCAAATGCAAACCCAATGTCTGTGTCCTCCCAGGAAACACTGCTTTAAGTGGTTTAGGAAATTATGGGTGCACAAATTTTTCTAATAGAGTAGAAAGGAAGATTTGTTGATCTGATGAATGAAGTTATGGTGAATGCAGCCACTGGGCAGCAAAATTCCGGCAAAAGATCAAGGGGTGAGCCAAATTCCCTCCAGTGCTGCAGTTTTTTAATGTCTGTTAACACTGATGGAGTGAAAACAACAAAATCATCATCATCATAATAAGAGGTCTGTGCCTGCTTTTCTCCTTGGTTTCTTCCTTGGGGGACTCCTCTGGCAACCAGAGTCTTTCCCCCAAAAGATTTTCTATCAAAATATTTAGGAGATTCTCCTCTGAGAGAAGGCAAACAGGGAATATTTGGATACACTTCAGCTCATTCTAATCTCCAGCCTGATCATCTGGCTTGAAGATTGCATCAGAACAGTGCTACTGAAGCACAGAGGAAAATAAACCAGGAGATGTGACCTTAGAAAGGTGCAAAGGAGCAGGTGTGGCTGAAACGAAGAGGGACAACGAGAAATAAAAAAATTAAATAAATTTTTTAATGTTCATACTTATGCACCAGTGCTGCCACTCAGAGCTGCCAGATGCTGTTGACTGCTGGAGAAGCAGGGTGCCAGCCAGGACTCTGATTTTGGCTTGGCAGTTTTGGGCAAATGCAGAATTTCCTTCTTTCCAAGTCGGAATTGCTGTCACCTGGCAAAGACTCCAGTAACTCTCATTAAATAAAGCCAAGAGTGCTTCAGTGTGACAACAACTACCCTGGGGTGCTCCCACCCTCTGCAAAGCCACTAGGTTCCCAGCAGGGCACAGAGCTGCTATTAATTAATTAAAAATTAAGCTGACATTTGTCTAGGACTTTGGAGATAAAGCCCCAGACCGGCTCGTTTCCAACACTGGAGCACAGCAGCTCATTTTGTTAAACAAACTGGAGTTCTGTGAGGGGGAAAAAAGAGCAAAGTGTGCACACCAAACCCTCCTCTTATAAATGCATATTAGAAAGTTGGCTTTTTGCAAATATTAAAAGGAATACTATATGTATAATTGTACTGTATTATGTTTTATTAATAGAGTTTAAAAAGGTAATAAATGTATATTTCCTGATTGTACCAGAGGGTTAACAGTAAAAAGACTATTTTTTGTTCTCTTTGTAACATCTAAACTGACCAAAACAGAAGGTATGGGGGGGTCACCTTGTATCCCTGCATAAAGGCTGTTGACTTTCTGTTTCTTATCCAAATGAAGATAACCAAAAACCTCAGGAGAAAGATATATGAGACCCATGTTACCAGACAGAGTGGAGCCACCCACAGATGAATCTACCAGATAAAATGATTGGGGGTATTTGAAACAAATAAAACTCGAAGAGAATGTTTGAATCATGCATTAGAATCTATTGAATATGTAACACAGCAATCCTTAAAACACAGTATTTGGAAGAGAAGTGCATGCTTTTTGGTGGGGCACCCCAGCTGGAACTTTTGCTTCTCTGTCTCCTAATTGTCTATTTTTATTTTTATTAAACTTAAAGATTTTTCTAAGAGAGCGGAACTCATTTTTCACACTCCCATCCATGCTCCGAGATCCACATCTCACAGGGTGGGTTCCATTGGATACCCTTCCCCAAAGGGCAGGGGGATCACCACAGACCCATGGACGGAGAGCATGGCAAGAAGAGCCCTTTTTCCCTGGATTTCTTGCCCTGGATTGACTCTCCCCCGGCCTGTCTGGGGTCGGGGCACTCACTCACCGTCGCAGTCGAAGAGCGCGAACACTACGTCACACACGTGGTCCGAGAGCTCCACCTTGGCCACTGTCCTGGCCACCTGCTGCATGGTCACTGCAACACAGGGAGGCACAGGGTCACACAGGGCTCAGCACGTGCCAGCCACTGCAGGAGACTCCTGTTCCTCCATGGAAACAGCCCTTGTGTCTTCAGAGAGGCCTGGAATAAGCTTGATCAACCGGGCAGCTCCTTCTGAAGCATTCCAAGGATGATACTCTGTCAGGTAACTATCCCAGCAGGTTGGGAATTCCAAAGACTGCTTTTCCTGTTGCAACCCAGTAACTGCAGAATGAACCCACCCAGCCTCCTGCAGGGAGCAGACCAGATTAACTTTGCAATAAAATAAAGAGCTGTAAGGAATTATTTCCCTTTTCTCCCCAGACAGGCAGCAGAGAAGCAAGCAGGAATTTTATTCCCACCTTTAGAAAAGGCCAATCTGTGGAGCTATCAATCTGGCAAGCTTAGGCAGTTGATTTTGCTGCACCAATGGGAAAAAAAGCCCCCTCACTAGGCTAGTGTGAGTGTATTTACAGTTAAATTGCTTCCCTACAAAGCCTGACCCAAGGAAATGCCATCCACAGCAACTGGGATCAATGTTTAGCTGTGGAACAAGGGAAAAAAGGGAAGTGGTGCATCACAAAACCAGGCTGAAACCACAAACAGCCTCTGCTTTCCTCCACAACACCCTTATGGGTTTCTGCATCCCCAGTCCTTCAGGAATTTTGGAGAGTTAAGTGTATCAGAAAGGAAAAAATAATAATCCAATATATAATGTAACTGGATTAATGACAAACTGCATAAAATATTTCTAATGGGATTATTTTTCATGAATCTTTACATTATTGGTACCTTCTACCCCATTTCTGTTGCCCTGAGTGAAATCTGGGGTTTTCCGAGAGGAATTCACAGCCACCATCAGGTCCTTTCCCCATAAAATCTCTCCTTTTACTAAATAATGCAGGAGAAAGTTGAAATGATACATTGTATATATGTAAAATATATATAATCTCAAAGAGGACCCTGCTTTTTCCATGTCATTATTCTTTTTGAGTGAAATTCCTTTTCTCCGTGAGTGATGTAGCTCCAGCCAGCAGTTATTGCTCTGTATTTCCTCAGACAGCAACACCAAATTTTATTTTATTAGTTGTTAATGTAAAACTTTTCTAAAGGTGCTTCACTTGATGCCATCCTCCCCTCCTGGTGCCCTAGGTACCCTATGGCTATAGCCTTACATATAAAAAAAAGTTAGAATGCTTTTCTACATCACAGAATTTTATAATGGTTTGGGCTGGAAGAGGCCTTAGAGCTCCTCCAGTGCCACCCCCTGCCATGGGCAGGGACACCTTCCACTGTCCCAAGCTGCTCCAAGCCCTGTCCAACCTGGCCTTGGACACTTCCAGGGATCCAGAAACAGCCACAGCCTCTCTGCGCACTGCCAGGGCCTCCTCACCCTCACAGGGAACAATTTCTCCCCAACACCAAATCAAAATCTCCCCTTTCAGTTTAAAACCATTGCCCCTTGTCCTAATTCCTTTAATTGTAAGTCAGGTTTTTCTGCTGAGATTTTACCTGCTCCTTCCATCTCTGCAGGGAACCTCCTGATTTTATTTTTCATGGCCACAGTTTTCCCAGCTGCAACTTTTACTCACAGCCACCAGTTCCTGCTTCCTCTCTTAGTAATCCAACTGCAAAAGTGTCAGCTCTATCCCACTGTTCTTGCTTGATGCCAAAATTACTCCACAAGGGTTGCATGAGTGTGCTGTGCTGGTTTTTAAGGAATCTTAAGGAAGAGGGAAAGCATCTCTGCTTTCCACTTCCACACACATGCTCCAGACCACAAGGTAGCTCAGGGAGGTAAATAAAATTGAAGTAAACCTAAACCTGCTGGAATAATTTCTTTACCATTTCACAAAATGAAATAGGTGCTGTCTGGGGAACATCTCTTAAAACAAAGCCTGTCCAGGTTTGGGGTTCTGGGACAGAAATTCTCCTGGATTTCATACCATATTAAAAAAAAAAAAAAAAAAAAAAAAAAAAAAAAAAAAAGAGCTCCACATGTCTATCTTGAAAATCTTTTAATGTCTGACACAGTTATCCTTTTTTTCCACTCTGATTCCCAGAACTGCCCCATGAGCAATGCCTCACTGAGTGCCTCAGACGGGGCTCTGCTCCAGGCGAGAGCCTCGCCAGATGGCAAACTTCACTCTCCCCCTCCAACTTGAGATTAATCACACATGTGGCCACAAGAATGGACAGCTGGGCTGCTGCCTTTGTTTTCCAAATGGCACTGATGGGAGCAGAGCTCCCTGCCCTGGGCCATTCCAGGATAGGAAGGCAGGACACATGTGTTGATGCACATGTTTCGTGTCAAGGCTCCCAGTTGGGAATGCTGGATGCTATCACTGGCAGTATAGCCACCAAAACCTATATAACTTTTTACAAATCATTTGCATAAGTACGTGCTGGAACACTCATCCAGGAAAGAGATGGATAAGCCTTATGCAATCCTGTGCACACAGCATATTTCCCTTTGTCTCCTCAAACCATGAGGCTGCAGCCCTGCAGCTGAGCAGAAGCTGTTTTGACATCAAAGGGAGCATGACAGAAAGTCATGGAGATCAGGGACGAAAAAGCAGAGCTCCCAGACCAAAGGCAGAGCCTACCCTCTGTTTGTGCAATATCCACAGCCAGAAACATGGAAAGAAAAGAGATTCCTTGGAGACATCCCAAACCTGACTGCAGATGGCCCAGGGCAAGAAGCTGCAGGGGATCCTGCTGGATATGAGGGTCTCCAGAGACCCCTCCCAAGTCCTCCCCTCCCAGGTACCAGCACTGCCATTATTCCAGAGGAGCAATGCCAGCTGTGCTTACAGGAGGGCCCACTTCTTCCATCCATCTCCAAGGCAGAGGAAAGCAGGCAGCAATTCTAGGACTGCATTCCAGCTCACCTCTGCCTCCTTCCTGATTCCCTGTTGACTCTGCAGCCCTTTTAAGCTGCATCATTCAAATAAAATTATTTTCCATGGACCTCTCTGGGGCCCCAGCCCTGCTCCAAGCCATGGATCAGCAGTGGGCTCAGCTGTCTCCCCGTGCTTTGGCCCATCCATGTCTTGCCCCAAACCCCAAAGGAGTTATCCCACAGCTCTCTGCTGGCAGAAGGGCTGCTTGGAAAGCCTGGCTGCCCACAGTGCCAGAAAAAGTGCAACTCACACCCTCCTAAAAGGTGAATAAGCACCAAATTCAGTTCCTGTCCTGCTTCCAGCTGTGAGCCAGAAGTCTTCTAAAGAATGTTTTTGATTTAAGAGAATGACAGCGATTATGTTGCTCGGAAAATGAAAGATGGGCTAACAAATTCTCTAGGTGTTTTTAAATGGGTCATTAGAATACAAGTTTATGATCCTTTTTAGAAGAAGAAGTGGCTTTAATTCAGCACAGGAAACAGGCTGTCAAGCTCTGGCTGTTTGGTACCAGCCATTTTTTCCCCTCTGAAATTTTAAACAGCCCTTCTAAAAATCATAATAATGTTTGCTGCATTGTTAGCAGCAAATTATTACAAATACTAACCTCTTCCTGGTCCCCATACCATTGTAATTTTTATACTTGTTAGTTTGTAACCTGCAACCTTGTGAAAGCTTCACTTTTGAGAGGGCACACTCCATTTATGGTTTACTTGATCTAAATCTGATTCCTGCCCAAGGAAGGTTCCCTTACCCCAGTCAAACACTCCCAGCTCAGTAGCTGCATGAGCCCATTAATGGCACATAATTAAACTGCAATCACAGTGATTTACCAACTGCACACAGACCTAAATTCTGTAAAAATGTATATTCCATGACAGGACAAATGCTTATTTCCTGTAGGCACTGAGTAGATTTGATTTGCTGGGCTATTACCTCCTCTGAGATGCTGCAGAAAGGGCTCAGAGCAGCAGCAGCACACCCAGACTTGGTATTTTACTTTTAAATGAAAGAAAATCCTGTCAGGCTCTTTTAAGTCTTAAGGGAATGATGATCTAAACCAAAGAGTACAGATGATTCCCCCCAAAAAATTTAGGATGAGAAGGGCTGCTGACACACACAAGAGGAGATGTGACATGTTTGTTTCCCTCTGTAATTCCACTGCCCCAAAACCTATTAATGCCTTAATATTAACACAACAGCAGCAGCTGGAATAGTTGACTTCCAAAATGTTTAATTCTGCAGCTGCCTAAATAAATCAGCTTTAACTTCATAGTAGACAAGAGTTTCCATTTAGCCTAAAAATCCTTTAATGACTTTGCCATCTTTTTTTATATTCTCAGTCTGTTAAAAAAAAAAACAAACTAGCATGCACTTGTGAAAGATCCTGGTAGCAGAGTGGGACTTTGGTTTAAAATATATTTTGTTGGGTTTTTTTGGTTATTTTAACATCAGTGTGTCAGATCTAAGAACATACCTGAGACAGACCAGCTCAGAGAAGGAAACATGATGATGAGGAGGAGGATATGGATTAGTTTGACCAATAAACCACATTATTAACAAAGTCCCCAGGAAACACCAGCTCTGAGGTTTATTCATCCCACTCCTCTGGACTGTGGGTTATCTGAAATAGAGTCTCTGGACAGACTTTCATGCTCAGTCTGGGACCTCAGTGGTGTTCCCTCTTTCTTTCCAGCACTCCCAGGACCTCTGAAAGTGTTTGCCACTGCTTGGATTTCCAATCAGAAATGCAGCATCCAGCTCTTATTTCTAGGCAAAATCTATGATTTTTGAGCAAAGCTGAAATAAAACAAGGGTTGACCAGTTCCTACCCCTGGCCCCACTGCTGCTGTGCCTCTGCTATGTGGATCAGAGACCTCCACAGAAGATGACTCTGCAAGAATTTTTTTACTCTCATTTTTGAAGTCCTTTGTATAAAGAAAAAAAAAGGCCACTTCAGAAGATGGGGATGAAGAAGAAACATTGATGTCCCTGGGATCTGGAACCACAGAGTGTGGCACACTCATTAGGTCACCTTGCCTCTGCACACAGCAGAATGTTCCTTCTGAAGGTACCACCATGAAATCACTGCTTCCTCATCCATTCAGGCTGCACATGTCAGCCTTTTTTCTCCCTGTATCTAAAACTGTGGAAGTGTAAAACCTGGAATCCCTCTTTATCCATGGATGTAGCAAGCTAAGCACCTCATTACAGGGAGGAATTGCAATTTGGGTGCATTTTCAACCTGTCAGCCTGGGCTTGTCTGACATCTTCTTAACTCCAGAGACACGGCCTGAGTTGTGCTCCCTCAGGCTTCCAGCACCTGAACATCCCACAGGATTTAATACCTTTATCAAGAGAAGCTCCAGCCATGTGGTAGAAGCTCAAAGCCGTGTCCACGTCATTTATGTTCTTCAGAAAAGTGAAGAAGTTCTCCACTTCCTCAAACGTCAGCCCCTAGGACAGAGAAAAGACACTCATGTGGCAACGGGAAAAGGACATCACAGACACTGCCTGGAAATGACACAGTGACTCATTGGCCCAAAGCTGTAGCCAGATAGGAATTCATCTGCACACTCCAAAAACTCATCCTTGGCACTTGAGGATGTGGGTTGTGACCTGTACTTTTGTTCCCCTCCTGGCCCCACCGGTCCCACAATGGGAAGGGACTGAAAACCATTTCCCATGTGAGCAGACACACCACAAGCCTGTAGTTAGGATGCAGGAGACCACTGCAAACATGTGAATTGATAATTTTTTTTGAAGCCTGCACACATGCAATGACAATATTGAACAGTCCATGCACTGTAAGGTCTCTCCCAAAAGATTCAGGGCTCCCTGGGAGAATCCATGTCTTACCAAGTGTGGCAGAAGGTGACACTAAAGCACAGAAGTGTCCCAGTTTGCTTTGCTGCTGCAGGCAGGATCCCTGTCTGCTCCACTTACCTGGGCCAGGTGAGCATGTGCTTGGTGAGAGCTGACAGCCACGCTCTGGGATAGTCATGGAAAAAGATCCTGAGCTCCCCAGGAGAAGAACTGCCCATGAGCACAGCTCTGGGAACCCCAGCTGGTTACACTAGACCTGATTTTATCAGCCTGTTCGGCTCTAGCACAAGCACAGCAGTGCTGGGACAAGAGGCTGGAGCCTCCAGCTCCTCCAGCAGAGCCACGGCGTGGAGCCAAGGGAGGAGGTGAATCATCACCACAGTAATAACCACTCAGACTCCCTCTCTGGGAGACATAAATCAGCTTGTCAAGAGGAGTTCAGGTTCAGGCTCCTCCTATCCTGCCTGGCACAACAGATTGATAGAGCAGGATATTAAAAATCCTAACTGCAGAACATGGCCCAGCTCCATGATCTGGATGTGTTCAGCAGATACTGTCAAATATAAATTTACACAATCTTCTGCAACTCTGCTTGAACAACTTCTAATCAGGGAAGAAGCCACCAATCTTTTGAAAGAAAAAGAACATTTTTAAGGTCTTTCCATACATATATTTGCAGCTTGTTCCTATCTTTGCTGTATGTGGCACTGCACTGCTGATCTACATGTGCACTGACACATGCAACAGCAACTTTGTCAGCCCTGGACTCATGGATCTGGGCCAAAAAGGATGAGATGGCAAAATGGGAGAGCACATGTGGACAACAGAGCTGACTAAAGAGAGAAATCCCTGGTGATTCTTCAGGGAGCTTTCCTTGAAGGTTTGCCTGCTCCTAGTCCTGAGAGGAACACTAGGATGTACAGCAGAATTAAATTAAATGCTGTCCTAGGAAAAAAAAATCCAATAAATCAGGTACTTCTTCAGGAAGCACTGCAAAGATCCCTCTGTTTTGTATGATGGTTCTACAGGAGAAAATACCCTTGCAATTATCACAATGCCTCCCTGCCTGGGAGTAGGGCACTGAGAGTGTGGAAAGCCTGGAGGAACCACGAGGTGTGTGGCCACTTCCAGGCCAGCAGAAGACACTGTGCTGAGATCTGCCTGCTCTGTCTGGGACATCTGAGGTTTGGAATGTTCTAAACAAAGAGCCATCCTACTTTCCTGGAATTCCCAAAATGGCAGATGCCAAGGCATTGCTGTCTGTGCAAAATGGACCCTCGTTTGGAATCCTGGAATGATTTGGGTGGGAAGGGACCTCAAAGCCCATCTCATTCCACCCCCTGCCATGGGCAGGGACACCTTCCACTATCCCAGGTTGCTCCCAGCCCCACTCAACCTGGTCTTTGTGGTCTTTTCACCAGCTGAAAAAACAAAAGGATACACACATGTATCCTACAGATCGTGGCTTTCATGTGGGCAAAACCACTGAATGTCTGTAGCAAGAATACCATCAGTATTATGAAATTTAATATTTTTTGAGGAATCCTATAGGTGAGGCTGGGCTGGCATCAGGATTAACACTGTTCCAGCTACCAAAATAAAATAAAAATCAGAGACTGGGACAGCCTCAGACAAGTCAACAGATGAATGATCACCTCTTTCAAGGCATTTGTAGCTCCAGCTGTTGATTCATAATCAGTTGAATCCCTTCATCACTCAAGTAATCATCACAAAACATAAACAGGGAGACTCCAGAAGCACCTACCTGCTGGTAACACAACAGCTCAAACATCTCCTGCAAAAATTAGGACTTTTCACCTGGGAACTCAGGTTCAGCCAGGAATTCCACCTCACTGCCACCCCCTGCTATCTCCACAGAAAAATACCCCAGGCAGCCCCCAAAGCACAGGTAGGAGATGACATGAATCAATGGTTTCTGAAGAGACAGCTTGGTTTTCTAGCAGTTAGGGGACATAAATCAAATAATAACTTGTTTGTGAATACTGCTGATGACTCAGGTCCTTTTTACTAGGAGAAAAGCAGCTGTGTAAGTACAACTTGGGGAGGACACACATAAGCAATGTTAGACAAAACAGAGTGTGGCAGCTCTGCTGAATAGGCAAAGTTCACCTACTCGGGCAAGATGGGATTTTTCCTCAAGAAAAATAAAAATAATGAAAGCAGATTAGCAGTTAGTAGAAGAAAATTTATCACTCCCAAAAGGAGGAATGCAGAATAACAGCACTGGAAAACAGCTAAAGATTAGATTAAACCCAGAGTTTTGTTGTTTTGGAGGCTGCCAGTGTTGCCTTGTGCAGTCAAGGTAATTGCTTCAGACAATGAAGGCAAGGTTTGGCAGATTCCACAAGAAATCTCTCTCAAAAGAGCTGCACTTCCAAGGGAAAGCCTCGCTGGGTGAGTTTGGGACAGTTTCTGGGCATTTCCTCCTCACCAGTGTAAGGAATCATGTATTTTTCACCAATTCTGTTCCTTGGAAATACAATTTTTTTCTGTTCCTTGGAAATACAATTTTTTTCTGTTCCTTGGAAATATTTTTTTTGTCCTATTGCCCATTTTCTCTCCCTGAAAGTCCTTGGAATACAGGAAGATAAAGATTTGCTCTGAGTCTGTCTGGCTGTAAATAGAAAGACAATCTGGCTGATTTGGGGATGAGGAATAAGGTAAGAACAAGAAGTTCTTCCTCTGGCATAGATGTCAGGGTCTTGGCTTACACATGCAAGGAAGAAAACATCTGCTGTAGGAAACCTTCCAAAATTAATTCCTTTGTATCTTTTCTCACATATCCAGCTACTGTTCAGTAATATCTATACACACATACATACATATATAAACACCCAAAAATCACAGCAAAAGAATCAACAATTGCAAACTTCAAAACCAGAGCCAATCTTTTCTATCAGACACACATTCTCTTCATATGACATTTAAACACTTTTTCCTGGAGAAATCAAATGATTCCTGTTAATGTAGGAATCCCATTAAGGAACAAAAAAAGGAGCAGAACCTGGTCAAAACTTGTGTTTTATAACACACTTGGCACCTAAACCTGTTAAGAAATAAACTCTGGTTCTGATGTCAGAGGAAAGCAGCTCTAAAAGAGCCAGCCAAAGACTTTCCATCCATTCTCACTTTGATGAATTGCTTGTTTATATCCCAGTTAATAAAAGAACATTCTGGCTTAATAAAAGAACATCCATTATAGGGGCAGATGTAAAATTCTAGTGCTCAATAATTTCTCAGCCCATACTTGCCTTACCTGATAAAGCACATCTTGTGGTATGGATATCTTATTCCAAGGTCTCTCACTGAATTAATGAGTGTAGGGTCTGCAAACTTACTCCTCTCTAAATTGTGAGTAATTTTTCCCAGAAGTTAATAACTAAATAATAAACTGCCTGGTCACAGCAGCTAATGAATCCAAGGTCGATCCAGGAACTGGGAGCACAGCTTCAGTGTTTGTTCTGGCTCCAGACCCAGGGTGCCATTCAGCAAATTGAATTTTTAAAATTGCAGCATCTGTTTTCATAAGGAATAAACCTACAGCCTGCACTGGACACCAACCACTGCACTCCAGCTCTTCCCTCTCTCCACCACGGCTTAATGTGGAGCGGATGCTTTTCTGAAGAAGACAAGGATTGCTTAACTGATTTCTCAGCCCAGCCTGAGGCTGAGAAGTTTTCCCAAATTTTCCATGAATGCCACTGACCTCTCCATCCTGGAAGTGCTTCTTGAGCTGTTTGAGCATGACAGTGAGCTTCTTGGACTGCACCCCGCTGTATGCCAGCAGCATGCTCCCGAACTGCCGCTCCGTGATCCGCCCGTCCACCGGGTCGTGCCGCTCGAACTGCCACGGAAAGAAGAACAGGGAGATGAAAACCAGGAGCAGCACAAAGCTCCACCTGAGGTATGAAGCATGAAAAAGGCACCATAAAAAATTAACATTGCAGGAAACACTGGTGAAGGAGGAGTCCTGATGCGCTCCAGTCTCTGCTTTACCCAGGATTGTCTCTCCACATTCTCTTTATGTGCGATTCCTTGGACAGCTCTTAGGGGAAGCCCTTGTATCTCCATCCTCCCAGTTTTAGCCCACAGGACTGGGCTAATGAGTGGTTCCATGGCTGCTCTAAATAGGGACAGTGGTTAATAAACCAAAGAGAAGTTTTGCAAAGGTCTCCCAATTTTATTCTTCTCTGCTCCAAGGCCTGTACCAGTGTCCCACCAAGGAAATGTTCATGGATGTTTCCAGACTTTACCTTCCCCAAGTTCTCCTCATCCTCAGACCCTTCCAGTCCCTGACTCTTACAAATGCTGCTGTGAGGCCCCTGCAGTACTTCCAAAAAGCCCTTGGGCAGAGAAAGGTTTTCTCCACAAGTCCATCTCTCCTGCAGTACTTTGTCTCCTGGCTTCCACTGCAGGGAAGGAGGGAAGAGCCATTCCCCAGCTTGGGAAGGTGCTGGGTGGGAGCACCAGGTCTTTGACCACTGAATACTGGGGATTTCATCCTTTCCTTTTGCCCCACCTCTGTGAGTCTACAAGCATCAACATTAGACCTCACTCAGTTTCACAGATCTCAGCACTTGGCATCCCTTATTTGGGACAGATTATTCAATAATAATTCAAATTTACCAGAAAACACAAGACCAACACTCCAGCTGATCACAAGCCAGAAGATGACATTTAACAACAAAATTAATTTTTCAGCTCATGGGGAACAACTTTGTACCAGTGATTGAAACTCTGCTGCCTGCTGAGCTGACCAGTCCTGCCTCAGCCACTCTTCAGTGCTAATGAGTTTTAAATTATTACCATATCAACCAGATTTTGGCTCAACTAGATTTTGGCTGCTTTTCCCAGTGGGAAACCAAGGGATTCCTGATAAGTGGAGCACCAAGGCTGGAGGGATTTGTATGGGTGACTTTGGCAGGAGGGAGGGAGATCCCAAATGGAGAAATTCTGCTCCTCAGCCCCCTTGTGCTTTCACCTGAGTGGCCCACAGTTTTTTTGGGAAAATGTTGATTTTTACTGTCATCTGATACAGGCTTTGGGAATCACTCATGATGCAAAACATGGGCCTCTCCCATTCTCCTGTGCTGGGGAAAGGAGAGGGAAAAATTCACTTGTTGGAAATGTTCTTCATTAAAAACCTAAAGTAATAGTTTCTGCCACGCCTGAAGAATGCAAAGAAAATGCCCCTGGGACACAAAAATCTGCCTTCAGTGCTGCTTCAAAAGCAGCTTCTTCTGCTGTAATATTCCTAATTTCATCCCCAGAGACACAAACCAGCATTTTTCTACCAACAGCCTTAAAATACCCTGAGTTTTAGCAGAGCTTTAGGTAGCATCTTTAATTAAAGGCTAGGAAATGGGTCCAAATACCTCAGATCAACCTCCTAAGTGGTAACTAGGTGACTATGCCTAGAAAATCTCAAGTTGGTGTCTAAAAGCCCATCAGCCCCCTCTCCCCCTGCCTTGCATTAAGGACCAAGCATTGGGCAGCTCCATGGGGTAGCACAAGCAAGCACAGCACCCTGCAGATGGGGAAATAAAGAACCAGCTCCTTGCAGCTTTTTTGGAACTAAACCTTCAGATTGTGGCCAGCTTTGCACTACGAGATGGAAAAAAAGACCAGAAAGAAAAAAATTAAAATATTTTTCATCTTCATTTTTCTACTGATATCCCACACAACTATTCACAAGGAACAAAAAGAGCCTGGAAATGATGGAATTTATGCTGCTTATTATTTATCTCATTTTCAAATGAACATCTCTAACATTAAACAGAACACTCAGATGCTCACTGTCACGTACAGTGGTGCTCATTGCAAAGGTTGGCCCAGAAAGGGGCTGGGAAGTGAGACCTGGCCCACATCCAGTTCCCAAATTCCAATGTAACCACCAGTGAACTGAGAAAAAGCAAGAGCGTCACAGTGAGGGAGGAAGAAAGTTCAAATCTTGCCTCCAAGCTACTGTCAGATGCATTTAAATTAAGGGATAAGCGGGGTATGTAACTTAAAGAGAAATTTCAGGCAGGGAAATCTGCTTATTTTTTCTGGTAGGTCAGAGATCGTGTTTATCCATAAAGAAACTGGGCTTCAAAGGATTTGTGAGTGGAAACCCATTGATTCCTGATGAAAGAAAACCCCCAGCTACTCCTGATGCCCCCTTTTCCTACCCCCCTGCCCAGGAGCAGAGGTACATCCATGTTCCTATACCCTCTGGAATATCTTCTAGCCAAATACAACTCACCACTGGGAAATGAAGGAGTGTGCAAAACCTACAGGAATTTTTCTTTCAGTACTCAATACCTACAAACAGTGTTAAGTGTTAAAATCCTCTGGCTATTTGAAAAAGCAGGAAAAGCAGTGCCCATTCCTAGATAATCACAATTATTTGCCTCCATGCACATGATGATACTGTACAGGTTACTTTTCTGTTCACTGTGCGGGGGGGGAAATAACCCCAAACCTTACAAGGGGGGGATGCAGGGCACAGCATTTATTACAGGGATTTATTACAGGCAAACAAGTCCTCTGACAGCCTTTTTCCCTTTCATGGCTATTAAAGAAGGGACAGTAGAGCCAAAGAAGTCGTTCACTCAGCATTATCCAGAGGGGGATGGAGCAGCTCCTGCTCCCACCATCCCATCGGGACAAAGAGAGGACGGGGGGTCCTACCCCATCCCAAATTGCAGCCCAAAAATCGACACACACAATCGGCCAGTGAGTTCAACACCTCCGGAGCAGCTTCCACTCGCAGCCACTTGGTGCCAGCAGTGGATTCTGCATCTGCACCAGGCAAGGAGAATGGGATAGAAATGCTGGCCAGTGTTCTTCCTGCAGGCCAGGACACCTGAGGTGCTGAAGGAATTAGCTTGAAATAGAAAAGGCTGTGCTTTGAAATTCATTAAAAGCCAACGTGACGTGAAAGGAAATCCAAGGCGTTGATGGAACAGTTCAGCAGGAAGTGTAGTGACAGGACAGGAGGGAATGGCTTCAAACTAAAAGAAGGGAGGTTTAGGTTGGATATTAGGAAGGAATTATTCCCTGGAGGGTGGGCAGGCCCTGGCACAGGGTGCCCAGAGAAGCTGTGGCTGCCCCTGGATCCCTGGAAGTGTCCAAGGTCAGGCTGGACATTGGGACTTGGAGCAGCCTGGGATAGTGGAAGTTGTCCCTGCCCCTGGGAGAGGGGTGGAATGAGATGAGCTTCCAGGCCATTCTGGAATCCTACGGGAGGGGAAGAAGGCAGGAGAAATGGGGTGCAGCCCTTGACTTCACCAGCTTTGCTAGCCCAGTACCAGTAGCCAGCCCAAATATATAGCAGGCTACTTCCTGATTTTTTTGTTATTTAAAAGATTACCCACAACCTCAGACATATGTTAAATAGTCCCAAACTGCCCCCCAAACCTGACAGGATGAGCAGATTCCTGCTCCCCTATAAGATGAAGTGCCCAGTTTTGTTCAAATAACTCCACTCTCCTTTCTTCTGAGAGAAAATCTTCTCACACGAGGAGAGCAGAGGACAAATAAGCAATTCTCTCTGCTTCTACATCTCCTTAATTGCACAACTTTATGGAAAGGCAATACAAGGATCCATCATAAAATAACAGACCCATAATATCTTTTCTTCCTTGCTTTACTGTTTTTTTCCTCCACTAACTCAATCCATGTTCTCCTGCAGGAAATCAAATCCCAGGCTCTGAGGAGCATCCAGCCCAAACCAATTCAGAGACATCACCACAAGAAACATCCCGGTGGAAAAAAAATACCAAAACAACCCAGCAACCTACTGGAAGTTCCTAAATGCAGAAGTTGGTTTCCTTTCATTTCTCCTTCTGCCAGCAGGGCTCACCAGTGGGAAATGAGGCAGAATGGCCTCAGAAAAAGGCCAAGTTTGGGTACCACACATTTCTCAGAGGAAGGTTTCTCTTCCCAGCTGACTCTCCTTCCTCCTCAATAAATTTGTCATAATCAATACAATTAATAGGGGAAGATACTACTTAAAACTCCAGTGCTAAAATTCTCTCTGACCAGGGAATGGAGAGTTTAAAGAACTGCTTAAAAAAGGAGGAGCAATGTTTTCTGATTGCTGCCACCAGACCAAACTGGGCCCAAGAAAACAACCCCTGCTCTGCAATTGGGGAGGGAACACCAAAGCCCTCAGAGGGGGCTCAGCATCACCAGACAACCATGAGTGGATGTCAAAACCTCCCATGGAAAAGCGGGATAAATTATGCCTGGAGATTATGCCCCTCCTTCCTAAGCTGGCATTTTTGGGCCAGACACACTGGTGGCTTGTGTCTCTTGCTTTGCTGAAGAAGAAAATGGCTAAAATAACCTCCAGGCCCTTGCACTTGGCACAGACAGCATTTAGGATCCACCAAATCCCATCAGTGCAGGAGAGAAACACCCAGTTGTAACATGAGCCAGCACGACGAAAACACAGCTCAGACTTTTCCTAAAGCAATGCCAAAAGGATATACTTCCTATCCTCTCCAAACACTCATATTAGCTAAATATCCAGCTGTATTTTAGCAGGCTCTTAAATTTCTAGGAAGGTTTCCCCTAAAAACCAATCAAACAGATGATATATTCCTTACAATCTCAAAGCAAAGATCTTAAATAAATAAATGTATGCGTGCCACATTCCTCATTGAGATAGCAAAGAGAAATACATCTTCAAGGACTTTTGGATGGGGAGAGAAGTGTTGAGGGATGATTTTTGAGCTTCTTTCTGCATGTTAAAAAAACATCCATGGGAGAAATATTGCTAATACTAATTCTATCTGGTTTAGGGGTAGTTGAAAAAGGTGACCAGTTCCCAGAGCTGCTCTGTGCATAATAAGGAATCAAAAGGGTCTGGGAAATAATGATTTGTAGGGTGATATTCAGATTCATAATATATGACCCTTTAAAGTGGTATTTGCTCAAAGCTTTATTTGACAGGCTGTAATACATTATTTATCTGCAAACTACTGCAGCACTGGCTCTGTTTACTGTTCTGGAGAAGGAGGTTGCCAGGATCTCTCGTCAAGTTGCATATACAACTATGACAGGAAGAAAAAGAAAGGGGAAAACACTATCCACCTCCCTAAATCCCAGCAACCTCGTCTGTCCAAAAAAATTTAATGTATTTGTGAGTAAGTTGAAGTGTTTGCACAGGCACCAAATTACTGCCAGAAAAAATAAAGGCAAAAGTTTCTGAAGGCTTTTTGTTCGGGAAGATTAAAGTTTTAAAATACTAATTTTTTGGGGGGTGATAATTATGCTGAAAAGTTTCAGATCTAAAGCAGTGGGTTTTGCAAGATGAAGCTCAGCCTGCTCTGGGCACAGCTTACAAAGAGCCCCTGGGTGTAATTACTGCATTATTTGGTAAAACCCAGTCAAACACACAGGTCTAAAGATGTTCAGAGCTGCCAACAGCAGCAGGAATGAAAATGGGAAGGAGGAAATGCCAAACCCAGCCTGGACCACTGCTTCTCTTTACCTTAAAAAATAATAAAGAAATGGGAGCTATTTTCACATGAGGAAAATCCAATCTCCCAAATGCTCTCCTTGTTCACACTTTTCCCACTCTGCCTAAGTGAATATGTAGCAGCCAGGTTCAAAATGTCCATCTGTCAGCAGCAGTGCAATCCCAGCAGACGTGATGCTGGAGAGAAGCTGTGGAGATTTCATTGACCTTGGCAAGCCACTGCTGCCTGCAAGGGGGAAAAATTCATTCCCATCATCAGCCACTTGTTCTGCTTTAATGAGCAATTAAAAAAAAGGTTATGTAAAGATGGCTGCACCTGAACTTCAGCCCCGTGAATGAAAATATCTTCTTGCAGGCTCTGAGCAGATCCCTGGTTTGAAATTCTGTGCAGTGAGGGAACGACAGGAAGGAAACCTGAAGAAAAGCAATCAGCAATGCTCAGGAAAAAGGACATGTCTGATAAATTAAAGGGATGGAGAAGGGGAAGAGTTGAGCAGTCTCCTCCTATGTCTGCTCTCCAGACCTGACTTTGTTATTGCCATCCCTGCCTTTGACAATGCTCCTGCTACCACGGAACAGAGCAGATTTTCCATCCTGCACGCTCCTTGAATAACAGCAAAGTTCAGAATCAGAACAAACTCCCAACCCTCCTGCAGGAAAACACACAGAGCAGCGGAGCTACGAGCACCTGAGTGAAGCCATTACTCTGAAAAACACCAATATCCAAGTCTCCATGGAACTGCTGTACACAGTTTTATTAAGAAATACTGCTCCCCCACTGCCTGTTAAGAGTTCACACTGTTTTCTGCTTGACCTTGGTGCTCAATTCCCCAAGAAGAATAAGTTTGCAGCAGTTTAATTCAGCCTAGCAGGGAAAAGGGTCTTGCTTCCTCGTCCTTCCTGCATCAGCAGAGGCAAAGCCAGGGCTGAAGCACAGCCAGCAACGTGTGGAGGTGCAGAACAGCTCTGAATTCAGAGCCTGAAAGGGGAGAAAGAGCAAGAGGACTGAGGTGTTTGTTCAACAAACAGAAGGAGGAGGCAGAAGTCAGGTACCTGCTACAAGAACAAGTTCACACAGACATCCCCAACCTCTTGCCCACCAATTTTTGCTGCTCCCTGGCTGTTGGCTAACTTGGTTGTGCACACATGAACAAGAACATCTATGCTTAAATAGCTTGTATTTCCTAATTCATGGACTCTGATACAAACCCCCACAGACTCCTTTGGCAAGGTAATGAATCCAAACAGCACTCCTGAGATTTTATTTGCAGGAGTCCCACACAAGGGAGCTGCACTGCGGGAGCTCAGCACTGGATTTACAAACCCTTTATAAACCAGAGGAGCCTGTTGGTACAGAGCAAAGCCTTTCACTGCTGCTAATGATGCAATAAATAGAAATTCCAATAAAATCCTCCATGGCTTCCCTGCAGAGCCACTGCATCAACCACACTGAAGTCTCCTGGTTCAAATACAAGCAAGGCAGCAGTGGGTGTTTTCTCACCTAGTGGCTGCCCCATGAAGTATCCATCCCAAACAAGAGGATGCCACAGGTGCTCCTTTGTGTTCCAGGCTGCCCCAGCCATGCTCACAAGCAGCTGCCCCACCATGCCAGCCTTACTGCCACACTTCTGGACCACTGGATATTTTGGTGACCAGTGACAGGGCGCAAGGGAAAGACATGAAGTTGGGGCAGGAGAAGTTAGGCTGGATATTGGGCAAAGGTTCTTCCCCCAGAGGGTGGTCAGGCATTGAACAGGCTCCCAGGGAATGGGCACAGCCCCAAGGCTGCCAGAGCTCCAGGAGTGTTTGGATAATGCTCTCAGGTACAGGGTGGGATTGTTGGGGTGTCCTAGGCAGGGTCAAGAGTTGGACTTTGTGATCTTTGTGGGTTCCTTCCAACTTAGGACATGCTGTGATTTTACAGATGACATGCAGTTGCTCAATATGCTTTTATAATCCTGAAGCCCTCCAAACCACCCCACAGACTCTTCCTCTGCCTTTCAGAGTGAGGCACTGGGAGGGTTTGATTTCTCTGGTGCAAATTTCCTCACTTGGATGAGGGAGGAATCAGTTAGGAACAGCGTTTATGGCATCTTCTGACCGAGGCACAAAGACCAGCTTTTGGTATCTCACCTGTGACAGCAAACCCCCCACCCACCAGTATTCCCTCTGCTTAATGGAAGAAGGGACTGGAATTCAACCTGCCTTGGATCTCAACTAAACTTTCCCTGCTGCACACTTAGGCATTTCATTACCTGCTCTGCTGTTCCTGATTGATGAAAACGACTTGCCTCAGCCTCCTTTACAGTGACTCCTCATGTTTACTGAGACAGTTATATCTCCCTTCTGTCTTTCCTTTAAGCTGCACATGCCACGGCCTCATAACTTATCCGTATCTTCGGATTTCTTTCTTTCAATACCAGTGCTCCACTCTGAATTCTTCCCAAGTCTTTGGCTGACACTGGACAAGAAGAGAGTGCCAGCTTTTCCCCACCTGAGACAGTGCAGTCAACCTGAAAGCTTCATGGGACCCTTCCCACTCACACGCCAAGACAAAAGCAGGCTGCCAGCTCTGGATGCTGTCAAAACCAGGATGAGCTGTCCAAATCGCTTCCTCTGCCTACCTAGAAATTCCCACATTACATTTGTGTATGCTGGACTGTGCCTCCTTAACTACAGAGTTCCTTGATGTGAAAGGATTCACAGTGGTTGGATGATCCCACTTCTAACTGGACATGTCAAAAAATTCTGTCACCCACCACACCTTCATGGCTATCCATCAAAGGCAGGGACATCAGCCTCACTTCTGGTCTCTAAACTCCTAACATGGGAGATGCAGAAGGAGTATGTAGGTCTGCAGGGTTTCCCAGTAACTCCCCTCTCCTTGGCACTAAATCCATCGTGGCTTTGTCCATCCCTGACTTTAATAAGTACTTCTGAAGGGCAAAACCCTCCATATCCAGATCCGCTTTTCCTCCAGAGCTGTTTAAAGGTTATTAGTTATCAACATACCTTTTATCTAGTCAGGGCCTGACAGTGACACAGACACTCATCCTCTGGGATAAACAGAGGACTCACAGGGCACACTTTAGGCTTTCTGTATTTAGCCATCAGCCCACCCTCCTCTCCCTCCCCTGCAGCCAGGTCAGGAAAGCACTTACAAAGAACACCAACAACTTTGGTACCTGTCATTAATTGCCCTACTGAAGAGAGAATTCCACTAGTGCTGGTTTGGCTTTTCAGATGTAAGGATCATGTGAAAGAAGAGAAAGCAAATCTGGAACTAAAGCAGGAGTTCTAGATATACAGGATATAAATACAGAACTAAGTGTAGGACTGACGAAACTATGTAAGTACACAAAATGCATTACAGGATTGGTGAAAAGACAGAATTCATAAGGAAAAAGGGAAAATGTGACATTCCCCATCATTGCTCCCACAGTAGCTGGGTCAGTGGTGAGGTTGAAGTGAGAGGATCAGCAGGTGAAGGACAGCTTTGAGAGACAACACAGCTTATCATAACAGAGACTGCCTTAAAGGTGACTTAAAATTAAATAAAAATGTCTTGTATAAGTTTGACAGCAAACTGACCTCTAAAAAGTTCCAAGTTTTGGGCCCCTCCTTACAAAGCTCAGCCAATCTGACACTGTCAGACTTCATTTTTCAGGCTACTCAAAACAATTTACTTAAGTTTCTCGTTTCCCCCCAAATGACTGCAGCAGAAACCAAGATCTGTGACTCATTACTGCAAGCTTTGTTAACAAATCACTGAAAACCTGTAGTGCTCTGCCAGCCTATATAAAAAACCAAGGCAGAATCCCAAAAAATCTTGAGTAAGCTGGTAACAACAGAGCAGTTTTTAATATCTGCTACAGGATTACTTTGATACTAACTATTAAAACACTGGGACTCAGAAAGGCACGTACAGATTTAAGTTATTACCCTAAACCTCAACTGAGCAGCATCAGAAATGCCTTCTGAAACCAGAGTATTTAAGACAGGCCTGAGATCCCAAAGGATCTAGGACTTTCTAATGAGGTGTGTGCAGATGGAAGAGCATCCATCACCCCTTCTTCATAAAAACCAAACCAGGCAGTAACTCCACACCACTACATAACTCTATTGGCACTGGCCATGAAAACAGGAATTTCCAGGATAAAGAAGTTACTCCCACATCATCTGTCACAGAACAGACATAGAAAATAAGGAATTTTCCAGATGACAGCAATGTCGTCTTGTCCCTTTGCCATATTCTTACAGAATCCCATTTTACTTTGCTTGGAAGAACCTTTTCTTGGGAAGGACATTGGGGCATCCTAAATCCTTGGGTAAAAGGAAAAATATGGAGATTAAATCAGTGCTATCAGCAGTTTTTGGGTTGCCTTGCAGGAGTGACAATGTCATGGAGAACAAAGGGCATGCACATCTCTTCTACATGCACTTCCAGAATCCTAAAAAAATTTCAACTGGAAGAGCTCCACAGGCTGGCTGGGACTCCTTTTGGTCCACCAAGGGCACAGAATATCTGGGACAGGCACTAATAAGCAGAAATAGCATAAACAATGATGTCAAGTTCTATTCATCTTCCAGACTCACAGAGAACTTTCACTCAAAGACGAAAGAAAGAGCCTAACACCACCTGCCCCAAGGAGACGTGTGAGAGCTGCAGAGCCTGTCCAGACAAACTTGTCACTCTTTGTCAAGGTAAGCCACAAGAAAAAAAGGACTTCTGGCCACAGGACCTTGTCAAGAGCCCCATTTTCTGGGCTGACTCCTGTGGATCAGCCTTAGCTAAGCAGGGCCACTCTATAACCCAAAAAACTGACCACAGCTTTCTTCAAGTAGCCAAACCCCAAAAGGTTGAAATAAGACATTGAAAGCTTCTCCTTTACCTCTGGCTGTGGTTACTTTCCTCATCCTTCCCTTCCTGCAACTGAGTTGACTGTTGAATCTCCATAAAATGATGGAAAATACACTTGCATTAAAAAAAAAGAAAAAAAGAAAAAGAAAAAAAAAAAAAGAAAAAAAAAAAAAGAAAAAAAAAAAAAAGAAAAAAAGAAAAAAAGAAAACACCAGGCCATGGTTACTTGAACCTGCTGTCAGCACTTCAGCCGTAAGGAATATTGAAATGTTCAGGGCTTTGTCTGAGTTAATTCCCCTGCGAGAGTTTCTGCTGAATCTTAGCAAGAAATATGCACAGATATTTTGATTAAAAAAAGAACCAAAATCAGTAAGAGGAAAGATAAAGTGGGTTCAGATGGTCAGAAACTATTGTTCCACCTTCAGTCAGCAGAAAACAGTTCAAGTGTATGAACTGCAGAAATGCCTGGATCTGAGCTGAAGGGAAAACAGCTTAATAAAAAAGGTCGGTCTTAAAGTAGCTTTCTTTTGGAAGAGACAAAGGCAGCATCCCAGTTTGAGAACAGAGGCCCCAGGTCACTCATGGGCTGCACCAGCCCCAGGAGATTCTCCAGACCTGCATTTCCCTAAGGACTTCCCCAGAGCTCTGAACATGAACAAAAACTGGGTTTCAAATCAACATCCCAGCTTCAGGCCATGCTCCAGTTTTACTGAGCCAGCAAAGGATGAGTAGATGAGGGAACAAGAGTTCAGCTGAGCACCACTTCTCACATTTTCCTGATTTACATGGGTCAGAGTAAACCCTTCTCTTCTCAAGAGACATCTCATCTCTGGATTACAGCGCTTTTTAAGTAGCTGAGTTCATTAGGGCACTCCCTGGGAAAGGAACAACACGAACCCACCAGACACTGTGTGAAAAGCCTCTTAACTGTGAACAAACACATCAAATGTGAAGCAAGGAGAAAAGATGGGAGATCAAGTCAAACGAGATAAAAGCTGAAGAGGAGAGAAGCCATGTTGCATAATGCTGAGGACAGAAATAGGCCTGTTTTGCCCAAATCAATGAGAGTTATGAACAGGAAAATCAGAGCTTTAGTAGTGTGAACTCAGGAAAAAGTTAAGTTTGGCAGAACAGAACCATCAGTGTTTCAGTGGAAATGAGGATCAGGAATGCCAAGCACAGCCTGGTGCTGTGCTCAAGGGTGCTGGCAGGGAGTGAGTAATGATGCCTTTATGATATTCAGTAACTTATCCAGACATAAATATCTTTTATTGCTCTCAGTTATAAATAACCGGCTAGAAAAGCAACTACTATTAGCCAGGAAGATGCACAATTGACTGAAATAATCAAAAAATAAATTGTCACAGCAGAAAAAGAAGAACAAAAGTATCATGAAACTGAAAAAAAAAAAAATCCCCTTTGCTTCTTAATGGGGGAAGTGGGGACCCGTGGAAGGAGCACAGGGTTAGGAATACTTCAGTGCCTGCCCCTGGTGTGAATAAAGCAGTGGAAAAACCAGGGCATAGAATAATCTCTGCTTCTCTTGTGATTGCATTCAAGTTAACAGATGTTTCCTCACCTTAAAAAGTATTTTATTCCTTTCAATTTGCAGAGGCACTGAGGAAGTGACATAGTTCACAAAGAACATTGTCTTCAGGCAGCCTATTCCCCCTGCAAAGACAGGGCCACAGCACCTGCTTTAATGGCCATGAAATGAAGGCACTGAACTGGGCAATTGCCTTCACAAAAATAAAATAATCAGTCCTTGGGTCAGTTTCTTACTTGGATTTGTAAGTTCCAAATACAAAAGGGAATAAATTTAGTTTTGAATTGCAATGACTGACTTGATAAGAACTTAATAAAATGCTGATCACACAACCTGAGCATGTGAGCAATAATACACCAGACTGAAGTGACAAAGCTCTGAATACTGTTGTCTTAACAGGCTGGGGGGCATCTTCTTGCACAAATCCTGATTCCCAAGGCAAATAAAAGCTTGGCTTTGCTCAAGCCAGGTTGAACCTTGGAGCCTGATGCAGTGATGGGCACCATTTCCAACTGAGTCAGCTCTACCTGGGAGCTGGGACTGACCAACAAGTCCCCTGTTGCTGTCCTTGTACTGATTTTATACCAAAAAACCAAAATTTGAAGGGTGATGCTTAAATTCAGGTTATGTGACTAGGAGCAGGAGGCTGGGAGCCACTCTTCTAAAACTTAAATTAAAAAGGAAACTAAACACAGAAGAGATGGACAACATTTCTTATAAGATATCTAGGGTTGAACAATAGAGGTCACATTATAGAGACCCTCTATTTAGGGGAGGACAAACAAGCCTTGAACAGTTTCCAGCAGAAACCTTCAGAATAACAAAGCAAACAGAAAAGGTGGGGACAAAGCAGAGATGAAGAGTTATGGGAATGTTATAAATCCTGGTCCTTTAGGGCCCACCTCACTGATTAGGACTGAGACCAACCTTCCTCAGCAAGGTAGCAACAGGTCACTCACAACCTCTTGTTTTTCCCTTAAATCATCTCAATCAGCAGTGCCAAGGCAACAGCCAGGCTTTTAGAGGGACACACACCCTGCTGAAGTTGGGACACACACAACCTCCCTCAAGTTGGAGCTGCTGCTCCAACTTCACAAGAGCAGCTACCAACAAATGCTGGAGATGTTCCTCGGGGAGTGCAACAGGCACTGAAATGCTCATCAGGAATTTAACAGGTCGCATCTACAAAGATGCAGAAAAAGATCTACAAAGATCTACAGCTGCAGAAATCCCTTCTGTACCCTTCCCAGCCTCTTGCTCCTCCTCCAGAACCCCCCCCCCCCCCCCCCCCCCCCAGCACAATCCGTGCTGCAGTGCCCTCCCCTGTCCAAAAAAATCACCCCAAACCTCAAGCTTCAGAATGTCATGCTGCAGCTTGCGCTGGAAGTCCAGGAAGTGGGAGATGGTCAGCTTTCCCTTCAGGTCAGCCCCGAAGAAGTACGTGGTGAGGGCGGAATTGAAGCCGGTCTTGAGGGTGTTGCCGGTGGTGGAGCGGTCCCGGTGGCGCATGCCCATGCTGGTCTGGGAGCGGATGATGCTCTGCACCTAAAGGCCACAGGGAGGATGTCACAAGCAAAACCAAACCAGTCAAGTGCCAGTATGAAGCACTCACAGAATCATAGAATGTGTAGGTTGGAAGAGACCTTCAAGATCGAGTCCAACCCAGCCTTAACACCTCAACTAGATCATGGCACCGAGTGCCACATCCAGTCTCTTTTTAAACACATCCAGGGATGGTGAATCCACCTCCTCTCCAGGCAGACTATTCCAGCACTTTACCACACTTTCTCTAAAATACATTTTTATAATATCCAATCTATATTTCCCTTGGTGCAGCTGGAGACTGTGTCCTCTCCTTCTGTCAGTTGCTGCCTGGAGAAAGAGACCAACCCCCACCTGAGCACGGCCACCTTTCAGGGAGTTGTAGAGTGACAAGGTCACCTCTGAGTCTCCTTTTCTCCAGGCTGAACAACCCCAGCTCCCTCAGTCATTCTTCATATGGCTCAGCTGTGTCATCCTCCTTTCTTTTCCTCCTAAAGCAATTATCAGAAGACACAACAATTCAAAAATTTGGCTGAACTTAAGAGAATCACTGAATGATTCAGGCTGGAAGTGACCTTGAAGACCACCTTGTTCCAAAACCCTTGCATGGGTAGGGACACTTTCCACTGGACCAGGTTGCTCCAAGCCCCATCCAGCCTAGCCTTGAACATCTCCAAGGATGAGGAGTCCACAACCTCTCTGGCTAACCTAGGCTTGGTTTTTTTTCAGTCCACTTTAAAGAAAGAAGAGAATCAAATGCTGAAAATGAGTTTTAGGAAACAATTCAGACAGTTTGCAGACAAATATTCTAGTGCTGATCCTACCCCTGGTCAGCAGGGCAGCTTCTTCCCAGCAAAATCTCAAGAGGTGAAAAAGCTGCAGCAACTGTGGGGAAGAAAAAACCTCTTTGAATGTTTTAGAGCTTCCACTCTTTTACTGCACACCCTTGTGAGCTCACACCAACGCAACACATTCTTCCCACTTGCGCACAAATCCTGGGGTTCTCAACCCAAGGGCAGCCTCTCCTTGCTGCCTGTTGCTCTCTGTCACAGCTGGAAGTTCCTCCATCCCTGGGGCTGTGCCACCCAGCACAAACAGCTCTTCAAAAGAACTTCCCTACCCCATAAAAGATGCCAAAAGGTTGACCTTGAAGGATGTGACAGCGTGTGTGTTATTTTAAGGTTCTGTTCAAATTTAAGGAGGCAGCCAAGCCAAATGCAGCCATCTCCTCTCTCCATCCTCAACTATCTCACTAAACTACCCAAGTCCATCTGAGTGATTATTGCTGGGATATGAGAAGCCAGGCTTATTCGCTGTGTAGTAACTGACCTCTTCCAACAAGGCAGCAAAAGGATCCATATTAAGGACAACAAGTTTGAAAAAGGAGGGGGGAAAAAAAGCCACCCAGGCTTCCCAAAGCTCCAGCAAACATGGCTACTTTGTCATCAGCATCTTCCCCTCACAGACAAAAGTTGGAAGGGAGGAAGAAAAGCGGCTGCCAGGAGCTCCAGCTGTCACAAGGATGCCAGAGCCTCGTTATTGTGGTATTCAGTGTGCTCAATTTTTTCCTGAGAGAGTGAGAGCTGGAACAGCCTGAGAGGGGGTGCTCTGGAGGAAAACACTGTGTTGTTGCTGGTGGGTTCACCTTGCTGGAAACCCTGCATCCCAACCAGAGGCTGCTGGCTGTTCTTCCACTACAAGGAAAAGCAAGTTGAGGAGAAAATCAAAAGGAAAAAAGTACAGAAAAGAGGTTTTTCAGGCTTTTTGGTCACTCTGATTTGAGGAAGGATTTGGGGTAACCTAATTGTGGCCTTCCAGTGCCTGAAGGGAGCCTGCAAGAAACATGGAAAGAGACTATTTACAACAGTAATGGCTTTACAGTGAACGAGAGGAACTTTAGGCTAGATATTAAGAGGAAATTCTTCTTTGTGTGGGTGGTGAGGCCATGGCAGAGGTTGCCCAGAGAAACTGTGGCTGCTCCCTCCCTAGAGGTGTTCAAGGACAAGCTGGAAAGAACCTGGAGCAACCTAGAGGTTGGAATGAGATGATCTTTAAGGTCCTTTCCAACTCAAACCTTTCAGGAATTCTCTGATTTTTGCACTGTAAACAGCAACTCCTTAGTTTGCTTTGTGCTTCACTGTTAACTTTGAGCTCTGCATGCAGCATAGTTTGGAGACAAATATTTATAAACTGTCTGAAGCAAGGCAATTTATGGCCAGCTTGGAAAACTGCCCCTGCTTCTACATGAGTGTTTACCATACTGCAAACTGCTCCACAGAGCAGCTTTTCCTGGGTGTTATTTATATGGAATCCTATGGCTCTCTTTTCCTCTCCCATCTGTAAGAAGTGTCAGACAGGTTGAAAATCCACCTGTGGGCACTGGAGCCAAAATGATTTAACCAGTCCCTGTTTTGGGTAATCCTTTTAATGCCCAGAAAGGCAGGCACCAGTGCAAGGAGCTGCCCTCACCCACAGCTGATCAATCATGCAAGGACATGGAGCTCTGAGATGCTCCACTGTTTTTTGGTTCATATTTCAACCTAAATGTTTGTGATGTTTCATCTTTTGTACCACATGAGGCAGAAAAAAGTAAATTAAAATAGTTAAAGACTCAAAGAGAAATCACCAGTAACACTGCCTGCGAGTTTTCTACTTTTCAGCCTTTCTTTAAAAACAGAGGAGTAAACTAACAATTTACATGCCAAAGGATGAAGAATTGAAGGCAATACTCATATAGGCACCACATTATTCAGGACTAAGCACTAACCACATGCCTCAACTGGATAAAAAACCTGAAACTCTTCAGCGAGGCCTGAAGAAATTCAGTATTTTTTTTACTGGTAGTTAAAGCCTCCAACCTAGTCATAATATTAGCTAAATTACTGAAATAATTTTCTTTACTGATGAGGTTTTCAAACATCAGTAAGAAGAAAGACCTGCTGTTGACTGCCTCTAAAGACAACAAGGAGAAGTACGAAGTTCATTCCCACGTGCTCCCAGCCAGCAGGGATGGAATGATGCTTCCCTGATGGTCCTTTTCTTCCCCCTTTTTTTCCACCCATTCTCCCCAAAATGATGTTGCTCTTTTAAATTGCTGCAGAATCCTCTGAGAGGGCCAATTCCAGCAGCTCCTGCCAGGTAAGATTTACAGAGCTGCAAACCCTGCCTTCCTTCCTGCTCTTCCCCAGGCATTTCCATAAGGAGTGAAAAAGAGGATTTATCTGATAAACAATTGTTTGTAATGTTATATGCTTGCATAATGAGATAAATGTGCCTCCCACTGGAGCTGTGTTTGTTCTTGCAGCAAATCAGTATCTTCACAGATACTTTCCCACTTCCAGAACAGCTCCTCCACTCTCTGAATCTCAGGCTCTGGAGGATCAGCCTTCACTCAAATACTCTGATGCTAACCAGGAACTTTATTCCTTTCTATACAGGCAGTGACATATGTAACCAGCTTAACAAAAATACCTTCCCCTTCCTAGGGATGTTTATGTGACTTAATGTATATGACTTCCCCTGGCCTACTGGATGATTTGAAATAATTTAATTCAATTTTGTACCCTCATCTTCATAGTGATTAGGAAATGTTCATGCTGTAAAAATGTTCCTTTTTCACTTTACATGGCTCCAATAAAAAAGGCAAACATGACACCTGTGTTAGCACCTTGGCATCACTGCAATTTTAGTAGGTAGTTAATCGTTCTCTGTTTTTCTTAAATTCATCTATCTCCATAATTGATTTAATGCTAGAATATTACAACTACCATAAATCACTTTTTGGACTGTTGAAGATGATCACATAGCTGCAGTGGAGTGCTATGTCCATGCACAATGCAGACAGAAGGAAGAACAGCGATTTTTACTTGGAGGAAGGAAGGGACATGAACAAAACCCCAGGTTTACATTTTGATCTGTCAAGTGAAGTGATGTCAGACTGCAGATAAACACACTCCAGTCTCCTCATAGTCCAAAGTGTGCATCTAAAACCCTGCATGTACCCAGATATATTCCATGGCTCTGGAGCAGCTCATGATGATGGCATCGTAGACACAGGTAATAATTTAAGGAGGATGACAGCAAAAGATTAGAAAGGGAGGGTAATTCAACAGACCTCCTTTGCCACTGGTTCTTCCCATTTATAGCAAGTGCTTCAAGCACGACCTTGTAGAGTCTCTTCTGCAATTAATTACTCACTGAGCCAACTGATGAGTAAGAATCTGTCCCTGGACTCTCCAGGGCTGCTTTGTTCTCAGGTAGTACTTTGGAAATGCATTTAAATTTCCTTTTATGAATAGCATACACAGTTGATTCAGGATGTGATTTCAGGGTGTTTATAAGCTCTCAATATCTTAAGGCTAGAAATAGGCAAGAAAAATCAGACACTTCTGCCTGGGGAGGGGAAATCTTTTCCCCACTGACAGCTGGAGCCTTCAATCTATTCTCACTTGGACAAAACCATAAATCACAGCTTACAGGAAAAGTTCACCAGTATCAGACGTGAAGGCTTGACTCATTAAAAAACCTGCAGCAAAGTCTCTGTTGATGAAGCCTTGTAAGAAGTAGAGGACTAATGAAAATATGTTGTCAATAACATGTTTTTGGATTACACTGGAATAAGCGGATAAATTCTCTGAAGCAGACTTACCTTGCCTATTCTCTGAAGACAAAGTTAAGGAATGCTGTAGAAGCTGTGAAGGCAGTAGGATCAAAATCCCACTTTATCAGTAGAGTGAAAAAAAGTTCTTTGTCTACCATGAAGGTGACTTTTTGTAAGGAAATGTTACAGAATCATAGAATGGTTTGGTTTGGAAGGGACCTTAAGGCTCATTCAGTTCCCCCACACCACAGGCAGGGACACCTTCCACTAGACCAGGTTGTTCCAAGACCCACCCAGCCTGGCCTTCAATGCTGGTGACAAAGCCACAGGAAACCTGAGTTTGTACTGCTGGCTGTTCTGGTCAAATGAAAATTTTTCTCTTGAAATATCCAGGATAAAGAAACAAATGGCAGGCACTGAAGCAACACAGCAGAGCACAAGAGGAAGGTGCAAACCAGCACTAAGCCCAAATATAAAAGGCAGTAACATCGCAGAGGAATGCTGTGCTTATGTCTAAGATGCCACAGCACTGAATGTTCAACTTGCCTGCTCAAACTCCTCCATGTCCACCTCGCCGTCACCGTTCAGATCAAACATCTTAAAGGCAATTTCAAAATTCCTCTGGGGAGCTAAATGAAAAACACAACAAAACATAAAAAGTTAACAAAGCTACAAAAGCTCAATAAAAAAGGGTACAAATTCTGAATGACGTTTTCCAAAAGCAATTTTGTCTAATTCTTTCAATTTTAGTATGGAAATGTGTCTCTTGGGAGCTCTAGCTATGAGCTTCATGGTGCTCCTTTTACCAAAGGTCTATGACAAGGAGTTGTGAGGAAGAGATATTTCTGGAACATTTGTTCTATTTAGAGGTGGAAAAAGCTGGAAAGCAAGATGCTATCAGGTATTTCTAATGACAATTAACAGAAAAGGATGCTGCAGCAAGAGCTCCTGCCTATTCCATGCAGTCAAACACCAGTTTAGCCAGAGGATGCTCCTCAGGCACTGCACTCCCTGTGTTTCCCATGGGTGAGGAGCAGACCAGGAATCTGGGCAGTTCTCAGCTCTTGCCTCGCTGTATAAATTTAAACAAATCATGACCACCCTGTCTCAGCCCAGTCATGACACTGAGATAAGGTGTGGGCTGGAGCTCACGAGCTAAGACGTCGCTGTACCTTATTTTTCATTGCATTTAGTCTGTGCTGTCACGGTTTATTTAGTCAGAACTGCAAAAGCAGAATTTCCCAGCCAACCACGCTCTTTTCCCTGCATCCCACCATGGAATTTCAGTACATTTCCATTTTGGGCTCTGTAACGCATCACTGTTGGAAGCTACAGTGCAGCGCCACAATTTTTTCCCAAATTAAGTTAATATATGAGGATTTATCATGCTCTGCTGCTTTGAAATACACACCTCCTACAGGATTTGTGGTGTTGGCTGGGATTTCTAGGGAATCCTCGAGGCTGTAACTAATGCTGTCATCTTAAATGATCAGTTAAAACTTAGCTCCTTTTTTTCATTCCCCACCCAAATCTAATGTAGATCACTGGTGAGGTTCATCCCTCTTTAACCTCATCTGTGCAATCAACTTTTAATATTTCCCGTGGATGCTCAAAGAGTAATGAATTTTTGCATCCTTCCTGTGGGAAGGCACTTCCCAAATAGGGGTGGGAGAAGGGAGACAAAGAGGAATCACTCAGACAAAAGGAAATAAATATGGAATGAACTGGACTGGATTTTGGATGTTTGTTACAGCTCCAGTTTCAAACTTTTACATTGTGTTTTCTCCTTGCTGTAATAACAATTAGCACTTTATCAGGAAAAGATTCAGCAGACAGGCTAACGAGTCCCCTTTTCCCAAACACTTTGTGCCCAAAATAGATGAATAAGGGCTAATGGCAGGGACAGCCTGTCACTACCTGCTTGATATACACAGAACACGTGGTCCTGCTGTTATCAGCCCTGCATTTCCAATTTCCCCCTGCCAATTACTCGGGCTTGGAATTCCAGACACCACGTGCAGGAGGAACGTCTCCTGTGACCACAGCACTGGCCAGCAGCACGTGGTGGGTCATCCCCCCTTCCACCCACAGCCCTGCTGGGCCTGCACACAGCTGCTCCCTCCTGCCTGCTGGGAGGGGGACACCTCCACTCCCTGTCCCTCCTTAACTCAGTGTTAATTGACCCGGGGACAGCCAGTCCCCAGCACCACCCTCATAATCTCTCCAATGATACACTGAATTTAACGGATTAAGCTTCCTCTGTATCCAGCCAGCATCTCCAGTGATTAATTCCCCATTTTCTTGAAGAGCAACAAGCTTCCAACTACCCCCTTAATATTTCAATAACACCTGCAATTTTATTCACTTTAATTGCAAGTACTGCATGAAAGCCTGGAGGCAATTTCTTCTTATTAGCCCCAAAATCTGACACTATGGAAATGATGTTTCCTCTATGAGGAAGAGAAGGAACAGACAAAACTCTCATCTAGTTACAAGGTTCTAGAAAAAGAGCAATCAACACATATTTCTTACCCCATCTTCTCTACCAGAGTATAACAATGTTTATTTAAAGACTGGGAAATTTGTTTCTCCTTGTGAAAAACTGTCACAGGTTGGGGTTTTCCCCCCCACCTTTTTAAGGAAATATATAATACCACATCCCATTTGTGCAGACACATGGTGAACAGAGTAAAATACTCACTTGTCTCCCTCACAAGGGCCATTTTTCCCTTTTTCCATCTCTAAACATACATTTCCATGAGCAGTATATCACAGCCCCAGAGGAGAACAACACCTCCAAAATTTAAATGAGCGGTTCAGCATCAGAAATCTGCAGGGTCAGTATTTTTTAAAGACAAGGAAGGGTGGCTTTAAATTGGCAAATTCAATTACTTCACTCCTTCAGCTAATAAATGACATGGCTGGTTTCTTCTTTTGATCTACATATCCAGCTCCAACTACCTGTAATGACACTTCAATCCAAACAATGTGACCCTGAGCCAGGGGAACCAGAGGGCACCCGAGACAATTAGCTCATCCCACTCCTGCTCAGGAAAGAATGTTCATTAGAGATGGACATCCCTGATGTCCAGCACTGGATTTATGGGGCCTGGGTGAGATGATTTCTGCCTCTCCCCTTGGCTGTGATGCTTCTGACCAGGATTTATGTGGGAAGATTGCCCTGACAGCAAAGAACCCCACTGTGCCCGCCTTGCCAATTACCTCAGCCTGCCCAACCTCCATTTCCCCTCCTCTTCCTGCACTTACATCCCTCAAACTTATAGACATAAATGCACCAGACACCAGGTTACCCAGCTAAATGCAGCCTTTCTCCAACCTTTTATTTTGCCCCCCAGTTTTACCATTCCCAACTGCAGCATCTCTAAATTTCCCTGCTTAATTCCCTGCTTTCCTACTTAATTAAGACGCCTCCAAACAAACCCAGTATTCCTCCTGCAGTGGTTTCCAAAGCTATTTAAAGGACTGTTTGGTTTTCATATGGCATGATGCCTGTCTTGATAAGGGAAAACCACCCCTGGATTCTCCCCAAGTATTCCGCTGCATTCCCATCTCTCTCTGATTGTGTGAGCTGTCTCCTCATCATCCTTTTTGACATTATTAAAAATCGAGACTGTTCTCATTTTCACTGATTTCCTTTGGCCAACGAGGTAGAAACTGGTCAGGGCAACCAACTGCAGTTTATTTTTTAGCTTTATTTCTATCTTCAGATGTTCAGGAAGATCCTCCAAATCATTAACACGGAAGCATGGAATGGGGCTTGGGTTGGAAGGAAGCCTAGAAATCAACTATTCCAAATCCCTTCCATTAGGCCAACATGAGTGAAAACATGTTCCTGAAGCCCACACCACTATCAGTGAATTCCTAGCTTGTAGATATAGGGAAGATCTGGCTGAAATGATCCTTTAGATCTGTAATTCCACCAGCTCTCCGTGCCAAGTTGCGTTTTCAACTAACCTGGGATTTAGTGCAAAGGGGAATTAATATTGTTCATGATTCATTTGTTCCAATCAAATATTTGAGGACAGAAAGAGAGCACATAAAGCAGAAGCCAAACACAGGAATGTTAGAGAGATGAGTGTCCTCCACCAGCAAACAAATAACAAGCAGCAGCACTGACCACATGGAAAAAACCCACTTGGATCCATCAGGGTAAAGCCCCTGGGAAGCTCTGAGGGATGAGATGGGTTTGATTAGACATCTTTAAGCCAATTATGCCATTTTAAGCTATTTTCAATTATTCAATGGACCAATTTGCAGCACTCAATTGCTCTTTACTGCCTTGTACTCTCAGCAGAAGCGATGCACTCTGAAAGACATTAAAAACTTGCTGATGAGAAAGGCCACATTTCCTTGGTTTTGTGCTCATTTGGGATCTTCTCTTTCCCAAAACTCAACATTCCACACTTGGAGACACTTCTCAGCAAATCTCTCCCTCTGACCTCCAGCAGAGGAACTGCATTTTAGGAAAACTAAAATCTTAAAACACTTTTGGAGAATATCCATCGCTTCCTTCTCATGGAGCTGGGAATTTCTTTGCCAAAGCAGGGTGATTTTTTGGTGCTGTGACTTAGAGGAAGAAGAACTTCTGGCTACTCCTTTGAAAACAATGGAATATCTCGTCTTTTGGTGGGAATTTATGCACAAAGCAGCTCATGACTCCCAAGTCTTAATAACTCCCCAAACAACTCCAGTGTGGGAAGAAAGATCAAAAATTCAGCTGGGAAAAATCAGTCATTTGGAGTTAAATATCCTATGGTCGCTTCTTTTCCATTTATCCCCAAATTAAGAAAAACAGATGCGCAAAGACCACAGTACCCTGAAAGTGAATCAATCCCCAATTAGCACAGTCCTGAAGCAGACAGTTATCCATAGAATACAGATGGCTGAGCCTCAGCTGCAGTAAATACAGGGAAAAAATCCATTAAACCTAATGTTGCAGATATTTTCCTTTCAAATTATTCCATCATTTCAGAAAGTAAATCCAAATCATACCAAGTTGAGTTTATTTTTTTTAACATTAATCAACCCAGAAATGTAAGTAACAGGCAGCTAAAAAAACTGAGCCCACAGCAGAGACACTGAGCTGCAATACCATCAGCTCTAGAAGAAAAATGGGTTATTTCTTCTCACAAAGAAGGATCAGGATCAACTCTGAAGTAATGCAAGGGCGTAATCTCAGAATACCAGGGACAAATTGTTCCCTGGGCGAGAGGTGAGGCCCTGGCACAGGCTGCCCAGAGAAGATGTGGCTGCCCCATCCCTGAACCCCTCATCCCATCCCCATCCCACCACACAAATCCAAGGGATGAAGACGTGAACAGAGGAAGACCAGGTGAAGGCTGACAGAGCCTCCCATGCCCTGAGTTTTCAAACCACTTGGGAACATCCCAAACTGCCAATTGTGAAAAATCATTCCCATTTCTGTCCTGTCCTTCAGCATGGCACAAGTGGGATGCCAAGCCACAGAGCTCTCCCTCTGCCAGGAAGCACCCAGGTTTGTGTTTGGAAGCTGGGATATTCCTTGGAAGATGCTGCTCAGATACGTCTTGGAAATGCTACTCACCAGTGACTGGGCTGGCAGAAAGGTAGGAAGACATCCCTGCTCCAAATGCTGAGGGTGAGATGGACCCATATAGAGGGTCTTGAAAGACTGAAGATAAAACTAACATGAACAGGACTACAAACAAAAATAGTCCTATAAACTCAAAGCAACCTTTTCTTGTGGAAATGAGCCCTGTGGCACAGGGCACAGCAGGATTAAACCACTACTGGTGAGGTAACATTTCACTCGTGGCAGGGATGGGGCTGAAGACTTTCCTGTCAGCCAGGAATAATTTATTCAGAACAGTCATGGTCCAAAGGGATCCTGGAGATCCCAGTGTGGGAGAACAAGTCCCTCCATCCCAGGGACACGCACAGAGCTCAATATCTGGCCAGAACATAATTTCCAGAGTTAGATGGCTTAGAATTTATTCCCTACATACAGGACAGAAAAAAAAAATAACAGGGGTGAATCTATCCTAAGTGACAGTTGCCTGCTCTGATGGGAGAAGGAGCTGCAGGTCTGCTGTGAGAGCCCTGGAAAAAGGTTAATTACCATGGCTTCAGCCAACGTTATTTAACCCTTCTGCCAGGAAAATTAAATCCAGACACGGCAACAGTCCAACTGTGGAAAAACCACTAATTTATTCTTTTAATGCCCAGCTCTCTTCAGTACCTGTTAATGAAGGCAGAATTAGTGTGCCTTGACAATGGACCCCATTTGCTGGGAAACTGCAGTCACTGGCGATGGAAAAACTCTTTTTCTCCTTCCTCCATTTGTTTTGCAAGTCCCAAAGCAAAAACCTCTTTGGTCAGGGAAGCCATGTCTTTGTTTTCCTATGACATTCGAAGGATCCAGGGGAAATTCCATCAGAACTCACTCATCTTTCTACCTCTGCCTGAAAACATGAGGAGCAGCTGAAGCAACAGAAACTGTGGAGTTTCCTCAAGGCCCCTCAGCTCTCACTGCCTTTAACAGAAGGCTGACTTTCTGAAGCAGCTAAAAGCTATTTTATTAGTGGTTTTAAAAATAAATTTTCACAGAAACACAGCAACCAACGAGAACAGACAGTGCTGGAGTGACAAATGACTCGTAAATAAGATACGGTGACAGACTCATTTTCTGAGCAATGTGCAAACAGCTGCCTGAGAGCAACATGAAATGAAGCCTCCAGCCCTCTCTCCTCCTCTCGCTCCCCGTTTCACAGAACTCAGCTGGAGGGAACTTCAGGTCAAGCAGTGAAGAGAACTGAAACAAAGACTTTGGGGAAGCACTCCCAAAGCCCAGCTGAGCAAGGCAACACAAGAGCCCCTGGGGCTTCCCAAGGTTCTCATTGATCAGTTTGGAATCCGATAAGCCAAACCAGACGATGATGGATCTCCCCCGATCACTCTCCCTCCTGCTTCCCACCCCCCAGGCCAAATTTCCCACTCCCCTTTTTGATTATCCTTAGTGCTTAATATGCCACCTTCCTTTCCCAATATTTGCTTTTTTCTATTTGATGTTATCTACAGCTCCATGTTGTCCAGATATCTTCCTCTATGTTTGGGTTATTTAAGCAACACAAGGAGAAAACCAATGTTGAACTGTCACATTTAATATTTATGTTCCTCATTCTATTTTATTTGTTTCCTAGGGAAAAGAACCCAGAATCAGGAACTACTGGATTCCTGCAAGGCAATGTTCACTATTCAGAGAGTAAACCAGTGAGGTGCAACAGTGAGTTTTCTATTTAGCCACAGGGCAAGGTTTGGTTGGGAGTTTATTTTACAAAAGCAAATGCTTTAAATATGTAACCCAAACTCTTCCCCTGGGGAATCATTGTTTAATGGGAGCTCCAGAGACATTCCTCCATCTTCAGTAATCATTTAGCAAACTCCCCAAATGTCTAAAAGTCAGCCTCAAAGTCCTGGAAATTTCTTTCCTTCCTTTTTTTTTTTTTTTTTAATTTTCCTTTTTGAAAGCTCCTGGCTTGCCCACTCTTCACATGGCTCCTCAAAGCCAGTTCTATCTTCTCATTAATCTAACTCCCCCATAATTGTGGACACGCTCAAAAGCCCAAGAACAAGAAGGAAAAAAACCCTGTCCCTCCCTCACAGCCTCCAAAACAAGGCTGGCTGCTCCTGCAATGCAAGGTGGTCCTTTTCTTTTATTCTCACAACAAACGAGTTAAAGCAAAGCAAGAACAATTTCTCTTACTGCTGCCTGTGGAAGCACATGAAATTAATTTTGCACCCTGTGTATTTGATTAGGGGGTTGTTCACAAGCAGCACAACCATAAAAACAAGGGCAAGATTGTTTTGCAAACCACACTCAGTAATGTGATACCAGAGGTTTGAGAGTTCATTGTCATCTGTGGAGGCTCAGATGAAAAGCCCTTGTTACACAAGTGAATACTCGAGATCATTTTGGCACAGCCCAGATGAATGTAAGAAAGGAACAGCAAAGGTCTGAAGAGCCAGTTCTGAGACTCAGTCAAATAAAAAAAAGCAGATTAAAGTAATAAAACAAATTCCCTGGCTTGAACCAGCTTTATCTCTCCGTTTGTTTTCACAACATGAAGGTCACACACAAGTCTGCCCCGGCCGCGTCTGTCTGACAACAAACAAGACCTTGAGCATTGCTGCTTCCCAGGAATAGATCCTCAGTAAATGAAGAGTTGCCTCTCATGTCTCCTGTTACAACATGCAAGAACATGGGGGGAGAATAAGGCACCTGTTGCTGTGACAAAACATCAGTGATTAAGCCAACTGACTCCCTGAACAGCACTGGGCAGGCAGCAGTGGGCTCTGCAGGTAACTGGGAAGCATCCAGTTTTTTAATTCCACAAATCAGGTCATCATGGAATAGATACTTACAAGATTAGATGGCCAAGTTTTCTCTTTTAAAATCTGAAAATAAAATACCACAAGTTCATTTGGAGAGTGGCTCATTCTCCCTTACCCCCCATTTTCTAATGGGGCTGAGAAACTGCCATTGACTTCCCTGTTTATGACACAGCACCTTCCAAGCAGTCAGAGAAGCTCTGCAAATGAGGTTTTGAGCTTGACTTCCACGTGAAGAAAGTCTAGAAATGCCATTTGACATTATCAAAGGGTTCAGTTTCACTCGTTCTTGCCAGCAAAGCAAACTTTTCAGTCCTGGCACTCAGAGTGCAGACAAGTTTGCTGGAACAGATTAGCAGATCATGGAAATATCACAAATGCAAGTCAAGCGCAGCAAGGTGAAAAGACAGAAGGTATCTAATGATGCTTGTTGAAATGTAAACAGCTTAACTTCTCTCCTCATTGGATTACATCACTCACAAACCCAAGCTCACCCAAGTGAAAATACAGCTGGAAAAGGGAGTTTGGAGAGATGTGAAACCAGTGAAAAGCTGGAGATCTGTGTTCATCCAAATCCAAGAATATCACATGAACGCTGCTCAAGAACACGTCTCCATTTACAGATCTGAACAGCAGGTCAAGTGACTCATTAAAAAAAAATTTGTCACATTTCAAAATGAGAAATAAATCTTCAGAAGTCATCGATCTGCTTGTCTTCCCGAAGCACTGGAAGCTCAGGCTAAACCAGATGAAGCAACAGCAATTGCTCAGCTCAAGTTGCAAGCAATCAAGAAGGCCTTTTAGGGAAATGTGCATAAACAAGCTATTCCTTGTGAACCCTGAAAACTTAAAAAAACCAGGAGTTGCAAGGAAAATCTCTGCAGTACTTACTGGAAAGGACCGTGGTGAGGAAGATGTAGTCAGAAAAGGAAATGAGTCCACATTCTCCGAGCGCATAGAAGATGCTGTCCTCGTCGGCAAACTTCTCCCTCTCCTGGGACAGCTTCTGGTCATCCACCCGAGCCACACCCCAAAGAGAGCACAGAAAGCACCAGATTAAACAGAGAAATGGAAAGCTTGATTTGTGTCCTTAGCACCAACAAGCCATTCCGTGGACACACACACCCCTACTATCTCCATCCATATCCAGTGGACCTTTTCCAGCCTTTGGATCTGCTCAGCAAAGTTCTGTAAAGATTGGTGCTTCCCCATCCCAAATGGGGGATAAGGATTTGCATGGGATTCATTTGTTGGTTCAGCCCAGCTGAAATACACATGAATAAAATAATGGCCATTTTGCTTAAAATCTTTGAGACTAGTGGTAAAAACCTCAGACTTTAACACAGGATTCAAAGAGGAAATTGTTTTATTTCACTGACAGCTTTTTAGTTGTAGAAAGGAGCCAAGAAAGGATTATTTGACATGAATATAAAGTCTGATCAGAGTTATCCAAACCGCGAGTGTGCACAAGCTCACAGGGAGGACCGGGCCTGAAACCAAACTCCATCTCCCTCTTGCTCCAGTTCTTTCCCATTTATCAGCTCACAATATCTTACTAAGCTAAAAATTCGAGTCTCTTTGATCTGCAGAACCCCAAAGGCTGAAAAGGATCCATAAAACTGTTAGGGAATCCACGCTGGTGACCCACTTTAAGGACACAGTAGGAGGAGGCACACGCACACAACAGAGGAGAATTAAATTAATACAGAGGAGAGTAGGGGTGGGTGAGGTTATTCCATGGAAACCAGGCCATGCAAGCACACGCAGGCACGGTGAAAGCAAGGCTGGATTTAGGAACTGTTTTAGGAAAAACCACCGACAAACACCACCACACGAGGGTCCAGCTACACAACTGTCACCCCACCGTTACCTCTGTCTAGCGGAGATCCCATCATATACAAGACAAAGGAAAGAAAACTGGTTAACCAACAATAAAACAAGCAGGCAAAACATCATATCAAGTTGAACGGTTAGGCTTGCCAAGAGCAAGGAAAGTTTGGAGCAACCAGGTGGTTGCTGTGACTGGAAGCCTATGGAGATATCCCAGCAAGTGTTAGCTCATAGCCTCTCCACTGTCTGCAGCTGATGTCTCTCATCCACCTCAGGTTTTTGGGGGTTTTTTTCTATTTTTTGAGAGAGAACTCACCATTGTATGTGATTGCAGAGTGGGGATGAGCTCAGCTAATAATTTAGATGAAAATTTAATCTGTATCTGGCTTGGAAACCACAAGAAAAGAGACAAAAATAATCATGTAGATCACAAAAAAAACCAGTTTCCAGGGATAAATAGTTCAGCTCTAGTGATCACATAAAATTTTCCCAGTAACTCTACCACCTGGAGAGCACCTGGAATTTAGTAAGAGGTGAGTCACTACCAGCAGACAATATGCTAATGGCCTTCATTTGATGCAAGATAACAGCCATTTATGCTTATGGGGTACCAGGTTGAAATATCATTTCCTCAAAAAAAGCTTTGGTTCTATTTCCGTTGAGATGGATCCAAAGCAAAAACTACATTGATGCTGATGTGAAGAACAAACATCTGGTTTTCCTTTGAACCAGAAGCAGGATTTGGGGAGAAAGCAGCTCCCTGTGACTGTTGCTGGAGGTGCTGCCAGCAGCATCTCACCTGCTCCTGTGATTTATTGCCTCTCCCTCTGATTGCCTCTCTTGGGCAGCATTGATCATAAACTAGCTATTAGCATCTTGCTCAAAGAATCCCGTGAAAAAGTTCCAGAAGGCAGTTTATTAATTTTTATGGGTTTCTTTTCTGCATTTAAAATTCATAGTCAGCATCAAACAGCTCAAAATATTCCTCATAAGAGGAATGCACATCCACAGACTAACAATAAAAATGGATATTAAGTTAGTTGGTCTCTGAAATATAAAGACAGATGAGAGGGAGAATCATTTACCCATTTGCACCTTACTATGATTAAATATAGTAAAAAAACATTATTTATTTATATTAAAACCAGCATCTACTTGTCACTAATCCAGGGAAACCAGCTGTAACTACAGTGCTCAGCTGCCTGTAGCTCATGGTAAAGGGAATTTCTCCCACGATTTTAAGAGAAAGTAAAAACTGCCCTGATCAATCAGATTTTCATGTTCTCAGCAGTAGAACAGAAGCTTTAAAAATTCCCCAACTCTCCCATTCATTTTCCTCTGTCTCAGTGAGAAGCTGTGTGTTTGACTGCTTTTCATGAACTTTGTGGGAAGCTCATCCCACTATGGGAAAGGCTCAGAGCTTCCTTTTCCCAGGAGTAGTTCCCCACCACGAAACATTATTGCAAGGAATTACATATAACCTCCAGGAAAAATAATATAAAACAAATCAATCTACCTACTTCACAAAACACAATATGGGCTGTTGTCATCCCTCAAAGTTCAAGGTGATTGACCCAAAGTCAGTCCTCACTAACACCTCAAACCACCCTCCTCCACATCGCATCTTCCTTCCAGCACATTCCCATTCAGCCAGAAAGGTAATGCATGGTATCTGAACACCCAGCAAAAAATCCCTTTCCAAACCTTCACCTTATTTTAGAGACAAGTCATCTCCACAAATTAATTATCCACATCCTTCTGTATCTGAGCACAAGGTAATTCTCAAAGTGCCCAGTTAAAACAGTCAAATTTCTTCCACATAACATTTTTTTTTCATGTTAAATCTACTCCCAAAACCAGAGTAATTGGTTAAGATCATTCAGCACACCCTCCAAAAAAACATTTAAACCTGGGCATTCATGAGTGAGCAAGCCACGTGGAACACTTTACAATTATAATGTATTTTTAAATCAAGCAGTAGATTCATATTTAACAAGCACACAGACGAGCAGACATCCAAATTAACATGTAAAAGGGAAAAAAAAAAAATCCAAATATCTCACTGCTTTTGGCACAAGCATGACTGTGTAAGTTCAGTGAGAAGCCACCAGTCCAGTCTCAGTGGAACAAAACTTGTTACAGTTTACAGGCAGATTCTCTTACAGTTCCAGACACGGACAACAGGTCAAAAAACTAACTCAAATTCAAGATACAGAGCTTGGTTTGCCCATCCCAACTCAGGCTCCAAGCTCAATCAGCGCCAAGATGTGGTTTAACAGATCAATGCAGTGACCAAGCTTCCCCAAACCCACGTGCTAGAGGAAAAGATCGTGTGCTGCATGCAGGCAAATCCCCAGAGATTTTTTTATGTACAGGCTGGCTGCAAAGCCCCCAAAGATACATCACAAACTTCACATATTCCACCCCAAAACTGATCTGCTGCTGGAGCCTCCATTAAGTTAAGGACATGGTACAGCTTCCAAGTAACAAAGGGCTGGTGGAAAAACCCCACGGAATCCTAACGTTCCTCACCAAATATTACCTTTATTTTAGATTTTAAAATTGTTTTCCCAGGGCTGAGTGAGGAGTGTAATATTGTAATATTAAATTATGGAAATCTGAAAAACAAAGGTTTATTTTTGCACATGGAGGGACACCTTCTCTGTAGAGGCAGAGATGGACACACGGTGCTGGTGCTCCCATTCCTAATGGGAGTCTGGAAAACCCTGACCAACTAAATCCCAGCACCTCCACTTCATCTGGCATTCCAGAAACTACAGCATTTAATTTGGGAAGAACGCATTCTTGGGAAATCTCTCAGAGCTGCCAGTTTGGGTTTCCATCTGGAGAAGGAAAGGACATTTTGGGCATGTTTCTTCCTGTAACTTATGTTTCAGCACCACATTTGCACTTCCATGAACCAAAGCTTCAGGAATTTACCAGCCCGATGTGACCACTTACACCTTCCAAAACAACAATAAAATAAATATCCATGAGAGACAATGGGTATTTCTCCAGACCAGGAAGCAATTCTGTCAATTAGCAAGAGATTTTTAGATGAAGAATAAACCACCTTTTATTGACAAACATCGTTGTTACTTTGCTCCTTTTGAACATAAACTCTTTCAGGTGACCAATATTGTGTGAGAAAATCCAAACCCATGAGTGTAGAGTGACATCACCTGGATGCAAGGCAATTCTCTTTCAGTCCCAACTGACCACCTTTGGTTATGGAAAACGTTAAAGTAAGACATCTATTAATGTATTTTTTTCATGGTTAACTGTAAGCATGTAGGAAAAGAAGTCCGATGTGCCAGCAGGACAGGCATGGATTATTGCAGCTTTTCTCAAGCAGGGCTGTTGAAAACCCACGGAAATATGTACTAACGGACTTGGTAACAGACAAGGGAAAACCTTTAAAAAATTCAAGTGCAAAGTGGCTTGCTGTCGTAATAAAAAATATTTTCAACATTTGACTCTGTCTGCATCAAAACACTGAACTGAAAAAAGGAGGAGTTAAAATTTTGCTCCTATTTTTTAAGATTTAAACTTTAAAGAGTCAAAGCCATGTATCTAGAGATTTTGGGCACCTCATTTTAAGAAAACTGAATAAAGAAATAATAAGGCTTTCGGAATCAGATTTAAAAATTGAGTTTTTCAGCTCAAATGTTCAAAAGTCCTTTAAGGAAAAAGAGGTTGGGGAGGTCCCTCTCCACTATGAAACAGACAAAAATGGGACTTGGGGGAAAATGAAGGGATTTAAGAGTTTTTAAAGTCAGTTCTATAACGTAGATGGAAAATAAATAATTTTAACTGCACTGCCTAGCTTTTTAATATAATTTTTTCTATATCACTAAATAAGGAATAAAACATTTGAGGCTGTGATAGAAACAGCACAAGGACCTTTTGAAACTCAGAAACCTCTTCAAGCCATGGGAAAGCTCACATTATCTGGAGCCACTAGGAATGATAATTTACTATGAAGTCTGCACACCAACACTGGCAAACGCAAACAGGTTCTCCATGGCAAATGGTGGTGGCTGAGTGCTGACCTAAGAAAAAGCTTTAAATTTACTGTTGGCAGATAATACTTTTCAAGAGTATAGTTTAATCAAGAGGTTTTAAAAACTTTTGATTTTGGGATGTTATTTTATCTGTGTATCAACAGAGAGGCACAAAAATAAAGAACTGGACATGGGTGAGGTTGTCCTGCACATTCTCTCACTCTAAATTTGAGCACATCCAGAGAATGGAAACCTGGGCAGCAATTATTACTGCAGGTGGACTCCTGAGACTGGAAAGAGAAATCTGCATTCCCTCCCTTCCAGCAAGGCTGTAAATATTCAAACCACCTTTCAAACAAAGGGCACCTGAAATGCAAGGCCAGCATTCTGTACAACCCAGAAAATCAACGACACAGACTTTCCCGACCCTTGGCAGGCAGCAGAGCCACTCATGCAAGGGAGGAACCCCTGCAGGAAAAGCAAATAGGAAATGCCTTGGAAAAGGGACAGTCTACACTTGTGCTCCCCTCAGCCCTCTGCAGGGTAATAAAATCACAATCTGCAGGACCACTGGGGCATTTTGCATTGAAATTTAATGGGGAGGACTGAAATTAGGGTTCTTGATGGCCCACATCAAGCTCCTAAAATGAGCCGAGTTTTGCCACCTTTGAATTTAAACGGCTGTTTAGGTGTCTGATGGAAATTGGGATGCTGCTCTCCCTCATCTCAGCCTGCAAAACCAAGATGAACTCATTGTGTTGATAACACTGCTCCTTCTCTCAGGCAGAAATCCCAATGTGAAAGAACGCAAGGAGGAAAATAACAATTCTCTATAAAAAGTGATTATTAAACATTGCCTCAGTTGATGATGTTGGGGCTGTACACTTGGTACTCACCCACCAAAAATCTTGCCAGTTCTCCCCCTCTCTGTCCTTTTTTTTTTTTTTTTTCCTTCACCTGCTTCTCCTATTCAGACTTTACCTCCTTTTGTAGCCAAGTGAGTTCACACATCTCCTAAAACATTCCTTGCCACTCTCTCCATCCATATCCCTTCTCCCTACTAATGCCATGTCACCCAAGGACAGAATTCTCAGAGCTTTGTTTTGTGTCCCTCAAGTATTAAGCTAACAAAGCAAAACTGTCAAAGAAATTAAAGCCAGAAATACCCCAGAATTAATTTTTGATTAAAAGACTGCATACACCCACTGAGGGCTTATTACCAAATTGTTTATTTTTCCCTAATTTTCCCTGTGGATTTCATTAAGGTCACAAAGCTACAGGGCAAACTCAAGTGCTTAGAGATCTTCCTCTTTACTTACTAATATTGAGTGAACTCTCCTTTGGTTTCTAGTACATTTTCCTACAAAACATTTTAAGAATTCCAACACTAAATATCTTCTAACATATTCTTTAATATAGTTCACTCTACACAATTCAATAACTTGAAAAACTCAAGTTTGCAAGTGTAACCTTTCCCAAACCTACACACCTTCAAATAGATGACATTTCCCCAAAGCATTTGGCCAGGAAATTAAACTAACTTTGTAGCCTCAAGGGGAAAACACTATTTTCTGACAGAGACAGCTCTACCACAGTCTCATCAAGCTGCAAAATAAGACAGAAGCCTCAGAGGACACTGTGAAACCAGGAGGGCAGGGAGATGCACATCTGAGCTTTGCTCAAGGTAGTTCCTGCTAACAGAGCCAGGTATTAATGGTTACCCTCAGGACTGCTCTCTCCACAAGCCAAACTCAGGCGTTCTGAAATAAATCCTTCAGGCTGAAGATCAAGGAGAGCACTCAGGAGTATTTATTAGAGGAGCAGGGAGAAGAGGTGAGCGTACACTGTCCCTTTCACATGAAAAGTGCATATTATGAGGTCTGAAGCACAAACTAATCAAAGCACATGCTGTCTGCTTTGTACCTGCCAGAAATCCTGGTGGGAGAGGAGAGGGTTAGAAAAGGGAAGAAAATGAGGGAATGCTTGGTTACACCAAAAAACCCACAAACCAGAATCAGAATAAAGACAAGTAGCAGAGATATTAGCAGCTGGAAGAAACGCCCCTGGGTACCTGGAAACCAGAACAATAGAGGACAAAGAACAACCAGAGGATTTTAGTAGGAGCCCTGTGGAAACGAGCAGCACAATCAGGGATACAAAAAGGTAACAGCGAGTAGAGCTTTGTCAAAGACAAAAGACAAATGTTTGGTGGAGGAGGTAGGAAAGGAAGACACTTGTTCTGTACCTAAAGCAGCCCAGGTGCCCACAGGGATGTTTGCGCACTTGCATTAGAAGCAATTAAGAGTTTCCTTTGATTAAATCCACTTTTATTTAAAAACAAACCAAGAAAACAAATTGCACAGTTCAGTGTTCACACAGGTCCCAGCAAACAGGGAAACATCAGAATTAACTGAAGCAGAGAGAAGGGTCAAGTTTGGCTGGGAGGGGAAAGCCAACAAAGAAAGAAACCAACCAACGTGGACAGGGTGTCAGCAAAGAAAGCCAACAAGATAAAAGCCTGCTCGGCTCAGCTTTGCTGGTCATCTGCCATAAACTGCATCTCTGCTTGCTTCCACAAAGCCACAGGCAAGGATTTTGTCTCACCACTTCCTTACAACACTTTTAGGGATGGCAGAGGAATGTTCACACAGATCAGCGTAAGGTTATTATCCAAGTAAGAAGGTGCCTCCTGTCTATTATGCAAATACTCCCTTTGCTGAGATCAGAAGGTGAAGGAATTTAAAAGCAGGGAATCTGAAGTTGGACAGTGACATTTCCCATGGATTATGGACCAGAATGGCTAAACACTTCAAGGTGTCTCCAAGCAAGCCATAAGCCCAGACTCACCAGCTCCACCTGGGGACACATTCCTTTCAAACTCTGTCACAACAGAGGCTGACAAGACCTCACACAGTTGGATTTAGAAGACTCCTCACCTGTTTTCATTGCATTTAACCTTGAGAACATACTGAGTGTCCTCCAAGTGCACCTGCACTTTATGCTGCTCTTTACTGAATTGTGATACTGGCGTTTGGTAAGGCAACATTTAGAGTTGCACCCTTTGCAATTAAGGTTTCAGAGGCACTTAAACCTCCAGGGAGCTCAGAGCTCTGACCCAGTCATTGGCTCCTGAATGACAGCAGGACTTTAGGCTTGTCTCACTTTCTGCAAGTTTGGGTCTATGGCAGCTTCTCACACTCTGCTCCAGGCAAAGCCCACCCACAGAACAAAGGATCCCAAAAAATCCAGCTAATAAATCAAGGCTCCTTTCCTTCTCACTTTTTCAAACCTGTGAACAAGATCCTTCAATCTACCAGAAAAGGATGGTCCATCTACCTCCAGTCTTCTCCTTCTGGATCCTCCCTGAGTACTTTTTTCAAGCTCCTCTGCTCCTGAGATGTTCTTTAAATCATCTGGAAAGAAATATGCCTCCTGAGCTGACTCCCAGCAAGTGTTCTTTAAAGGCCACACACACTCAGGTCAGGGCAGCTGAAGATACTCATTGCATTGGTCCATGATATGATCCTGCATTATCTAGAGGAAATGAATTCCAGAGATGTTCTACTGGCCCTTAGAGGCATCATTTGAAGTATTTTCCTTGTCCTTCACCTTGCTTGGCATTACTTTATGGCATCCCCAAACATGAAGAGAAATAAACATAAAGGCTGGCAGGAAATAATTAAGTCATAAATTTAATCAGAGGGCACTGAAAGCCTCTCTAATTACTTACTGCAGGAGGGGAAGCTGCTGCTGGTAGCACGAAGGCTCTTGCTCACATCTGAGCAGTAGCAAGGAATTCTCCCCACAAGAGGAAAAAGAGCAAGTCAAGTGTATCCTAATTAAACTAATAAGCCATCTAGAGTGGGGCTTTTATTTCCTAAATAAACCAGAGGTCTCTTAAAAGCACTCCAGTTCACCTTCACCTTTCCAGCAGGATGCACTGCTGGGAGCTCAGCTGGGGGACACCTGAGAGCTCCTGTGCTGGCTCACCAGAGTGGTGACAAGGGGGGGATATGCAACTCACAGTTCAGAGCAATAATGTGAACACCATGTTTCTTTGAGAGATGAAGCTTGTCAATCATTAATGCATAAGCAAAAAAAAAATTCCCATCAATAAAGAAAATTTTAAACAAAATCTGCACGACAACTTATGTAACATTAATGAAGCTTATGGCAGGTTAGACGTGCTAAGAAATCTCTACTACTTAGTGAGAGCATATTCATCACTAAAACATGAGTTATTTCTCCTACAGATGGGTTAAAAATGCATGTGCCTTCCCACTGCCAAATGCAAGAGGGAAGAGACAGTGGAAACATAGCAGACAGACCATCATGGTCTGGGCACCTCCACACCACAGCACCCTGAGACTGTGTTCTCACATCAGCCTTTTGCTCAGGCTCCATATGAGATGTCTGCAAGCTGATTAATACCTTTTTTCTACTCTGAATGAACAGTAATCAATGCCTCTTTTCCCCTACTTTGCTGAGCTTGCTTCCCTAGGGAAGAAACCACCACTCTTAGACAAAAATGGAGCCACAGGTTGCCTCCCTGTACATGCTCAGCCCAAAAGCACGAGGCCATGCTGGCAACACACATCTGACCAAAGGTTTGTGCTGGCTGAGTGTCTCCAGGGTTTTTGGTCTTGCATGAGTGAAGAAAAAGCATTTAGGCTCAAATTACAGGAGCATTGTTGCCATTAATAAGGCAGTAACATCTACCTCCCTCTCCAGTAACTCTGTAAATTATCAGTAGGAAGAAGGAGGGGCAGGAAGAGGGGAAAAAGGTAGATATTATCTTCTCACTATGGCATTCAGTCACTTGCACAGCAAGCTGGCTCAGAAACCCAAAAAAAGCACAATACAGAGGCACATCACCCCCCCCAAATCCTTTGGCAAGATCACCCCACAATAGCCAATTAGTGATTTTGATAGCAGTTTTGCCTAAATAAAATTTAGGTTCTTTGAAAGGAGCAGCTCATACATCATCTCACTAAGGCTGCAGCATCTAGATCTCAAACACACATGCTCAAAATTTACACAGATGCTACCACCACTGTCCTGGAATATGTAATTAAAATGCAACTAACTGCACAGACCTTTTAACTGAATCTCCTTCTAAACTACTGCTTACATGCTATTTTTGCTTGGAACTAAAATCAATCCTCTTCCCCACTCTTCAGCCAGGATCTGGCCTGTGGATTGTCAGTGCTGTTGAGTAGCACAGCTTGCTTATGTCTGATTGCTCACAAACTCCTTTCTCTTTAAAAAAGAACTTTCCAGTGACCAGGCCTATTTTTGAGTACCACAATTCCCATTACCTCTGTGTAACATCCATAAGGATGCTTAAGGGAACAATGATGACCCTCTCACCCTTCTGCCTGAGCTCAGCAGCTCTTTCAGCACAAAAAGGCAAATCCCCTCCAGGCAGAGGCTGCCTTGACAGTCCAAGAGAAATATGTGGCTGGGACCAGGCACAGATGAAGAGATGCAAAAAGGTTTTATCGCTATGCAAGTGAAACTCAGAATGTGCGAGGTCAGCTCTGCAGCACCTCCGTTGTGCTTGGCTGAGTAAAACCTATTTTTTCAAACTGGAACCCAAAGCAGGCAACAAAATGAGAACAAGTTGCTGTCAGATCAATCTCTTGTCAGCTTCCTTCATTACCAAGGGAGAGCCAAGGCCAGCTCATTTCATCCTCTCCTCAAATTATCCTCTCACCTGGACATTACCACTGCCCTAATAGCCACAGCCAGATGTAGCCAATCCCAAGGTGTCTTTAAGCAGACAGTCAAGCAAACAAGAATCTCTATTTCTTCATTTTCAGAGTACACTGCTTCCAGGGTGTTATTAGGCTGTGGAAAAAACAGGTCCCAGGAGAAGATAATAATAAAGCAAAGCCCATTGCAGTCCCCTAAATCTGCTGCCTCACTTTCAGGCAATCAAACCACAGCACGGAGACATCCGAGTGCAGCAGCAACATCTCTAAGTTATATAAAAAGCTATTTCAGTCTACTACAGGTCAGAGCTCTTGGTGTTGAGGGGCAAAGGAACAGAAAGTTGAGTTCAAAGGATTTGTCTTTGGATCTTTTATCCAGTGTGCTGGGAATCGCCTGCAGAGTGCTCAGGAACAGAGGAGCGATTAGCAAAAATAGTGTGGGATTCAGCACTTCTTCCCTACAAACAAATCTTGTTTATGTAAAGCCTAAGGGATGAGGGTGATAGCTTGACAAGATAAAATGATGAAAGTGAGCGAATGCAAAACAAACTGTCATGAAACCAGAGGGAGAAACACTGGGTATTTTGCAAAGAATATACGTTTTTCTTTCGGTTGGGTTGTTTTTTTTAATCACAAAAAGCAGACATCACGTTTGTGGCAGGGAGGAAAAGAAAACAGGTGTTCACGACACGCTTTGGAGCTTTATGTATCAAAACTAACTGCCAAAATCCACCTCCCTGTTGTCTGTTTTCCAGAAAAGCCCTGCTCTGCTGCCTGGGTAACCAGCACACTCGTCCAGTGCTCATGACAGGGACCCCAGGTATTTGATCATCTTGTTGTTACCTGTCTCTGCTAAATACAAACCTGGGAATTGCACATATTCAGCCCACACTGTGTTTATATCAAGCTTTAAATTCCCTTTTTTCCCCAGTGTTGAGGCTTTCTGGAAATGCCTGACACGCTGTGTCAGGTGCACCCTGCAGCAATAGGGGGCAAGAGGCTGATGTCCCTTTGAAAGCTTTATTTTCAGACAGTGCCAGTGAAAATACTGCTAAAAGCTGCAGGACCGTTATGTGCCACTGGTGATAGGTTGAAAATTAACTAACCTGCAGTTATGTGCATCAAGGAGTCCATCTGAGCTGCCAGTCCTGGGGCAGAGCTGCCTTTACCACCCCAGTGGGATTTACAGTGTGGAAAATTAGGTCTGTGATATCCGTAATAACAAGAGGGATGCTACAAGGCTCCACTTTCACAGGGAGACAAAACTAGATCAGATTTTGCTTAAGATTTTACCAACATCTCTCATGAAAGCACAAACACCCAGAATAGTTGAGCAGTGCTGCAGGAAGAAAGGGGAACAGAGAAAGGCCGTTTGATAGGGGGAAATACATGGGTGGGATGCAGAAAAAAAATCACAAAAACATCTTCCTCCTTTAGGAATCTGGAGATGAGACTGGAAGGGAAAGGTCTAGTAAGTTTCCCCTGAAATGGTTTAACTTGTGGGACTCTCACACAGTCAGAATGAAGCAGCAAAGAAATGTGATTACAATCATGATTTCCCAGCCCACCAGAACATAGGAAGTGGTAACACTTTGTCTGTAAACATTAAAATAAGGTCCCTTTATAGAAACAATCTTTCTGTCATTACAGAAAAAGCACTGCAATGCTACTGAAAAATAAAATGCTCAGAAGAGAACACTTCACACACTTCATTTAACTTACACCCTCACACAGGTAATAACTGAAGGATTCTAGGTCAAAAAAGCCATTAAACAGAATACATTTAACAGTCTAATGTGCTCACCTTCCCATCGTAGCGTTTCACTATGAACTGGTCCAGGCCCAGGTCTGCAAGAGAAAAAAAAATACTTACAGAAAACAAAGCTTTTATGGACTAAAATTAAATATTTCTTGTGTCTTCTGTTTGAGAGGACTTGAAAGCAAAATGCACAGTCTGAGTAACGTGTAGAAAACATAAGGACAGGAGGAAAATTTTATTTGGTTTTGTATATTTTTTACTTTGTATTTTGAACACAAAAAACCAACAAACTCATGGAATCAGGGAAGAAAACCTCCTTCTATAGGAGGGCCAGTAAGAGCTCAGCAAACAGCACCTCTCAAGAGCCTGAAATACCCTCCCCAAAGTAGATCCCTGCACTATTACCAGGTGAAACATTTCACCTGTGACCCTTGGTGTTTTTAATAACACCTTTTGAATGGCTCACAAATGGAAAAATTAAGAATTGTTCCCATAGTTAACTGGGATATCCCCAAACAAATTCAAAGCTTGCTCAAATTTGAGTATAAAATAAATAGATTTTAAAGGAGATAAGCTGTAGATGCATCTGGAAGAAGTGGAGCTCTTTAGCTGGATGGGAGAAAGGCAGAGAGAGGGACTGTTTATACCAATAAAGTCTCTGATACCTTCACAAAATGTTTATGTTGAAGAGGGGAAAAGAATATCCCAGCCTTGGCTGAGTCAAGAAGCAAAGCTCTCATCTGACCCACAAAGCTCAGCAGGCTGCATCTAACGCCAGTGACTGCACGTATAAGCAAGATGACAAAAAAAATTCAGGAAGATTAATTATCTGAGCTTTGCAATCCAAAGTCAGGAAGATGCATCCTGAGAAGAGATTAAGCAGAACTCAAGCCCAGCACTTCCAGTAAAACTCAAGACAGTACAGGCTGATTTTTGGTGCTCTGAGAAATAAAACCTTCCGGAGAGCAATGTCCCGTGCATTTTCTGCCACTGTTTATGGTAATTAGTACATTCTCATTTTAATTTAAATTAGAAAATAAGATGGAAAAGCCAAAATAAAGCTTTCGCCATGCCTGCTGCATCACCTGCTTTTGAAAGAAGATAATGAAACCCCTCCTGTCTACAGCAAAGTTTCATAGTATGGTGCAGAAAATGGAATTATTCATTGCTCCAGGGTAACCTCCTTGCTCTTTGTGACCCAAAGCAGCTACAACTCCTCTGCCACTATTTTCAAAGGTCAAGGCAATTGTTGCAGGGCTTTTTACACTTGTGAAAATTCCAGCCAGAAGGCACCTTCTCAATATTTTGTGGGCCTGATAACAATGCAAATTGCATATTCATACACATTTTCAGACTTTAATCTTCTGAATTTTGTCCTCCTCCAAGCTGTGGGTATAAATGCAGTAAGTACTGGTGCATTCAGAGGTAGGATTCATCTGATAAACGTGATTATTCTACTACAGACACTTTATGTGTCACCATCTGGATGGTAACTTAAGCCGAGCTTAGGTCCATGTGTCATAATAAAGTCATTTCTCAGGAATACCTTCTTTTCCCATGCCAGGAAATGCTGCTGAAAGACAGATCCCTGACAGCCTGACATTATACATGTACTCGTGGAGAGCCAAAAAAAGGACATGGGTTAAAAATAGCAAGTGCAAGTATATCTTAATGCACCCCATGCAACTGGACACTGGGAAAGCAAACAGGTTTCAATAGGGATCCAAAATTAATGGATTATTGTGTAGAGAACAGCAAGAAAAGATGAGCTGATAACTGTAATTTTGTACATATATAAATATCATATAGCTCCAAATATTTATAATAAATATTCATGTAATAAATAAATATGGAAATAATGGTTCCCGGGCTGTCCCAGCAGTGGTGAGGGCACAGGCCCAGGGCAGTGAGGGTCATCTGGGCTGGCCCTGCTGAGGGACCTCTAGGGCTGTGTCCAGTTCTCATGGCCAGAGAGCCCTGGAGGGGCTGGAGCGTGTCCAGGGAAGGGAAGGGAGCTGGGGAAGGGGCTGGAGCCCCAGGAGGGGCTGAGGGAGCTGGGAAAGGGGCTCAGCCTGGAGAAGAGGAGGCTCAGGGAGGACCTTGTGGCTCTGCAAAAGTCCCTGACAGGAGGGGACAGCCAGGGGGGTTGGGCTCTGCTGCCAGGGAACAGGGACAGGACAAGGGGAAAGGGCCTCAAGCTGTGCCAGGGGAGGCTTAGATTGGATATTATGAAAAATTCCTTCACCAAAAGAGTGGTCAAGCACTGGCACAGCTGCCCAGAGCAGTGATGTCATCATCCCTGGAGGGATTTAAAAGCCATGTAGATGTGGCACTTGGGGGACATAGTTTAGTCTTGGCCTTGGCAGCACTGGCCCAATGGATGAACTCAATCTTAAAATCTTTTCCAACCCAGAAGATTCCATAGCTGTACTGCACACACAAGCATGTTGGTTTCCACCAGTGTTTTATATGGACACCCTCCCAGCCATGCACAACAATGTCCCCTCTCCTCTGCTGCATTAATTAGGCTGCACACTTAAATTCCTCTGTGAAATTCCCCTTACAGAGGTCCTGAGAGAAAAAGCCAATTCAAAAGCTGAAAAGAGGCATTTATGTTCAATGCATACACTTTTACTCTATATATTTTCCTTTTCCCTGTACAGTTTTATTTTCTTTTATAAGGGCTTAGCTGCCTGTTTTTCCACAAGCCTTTAAACCTGACAAAAGGATAACCAACAAAGAGGGTCTGTTTCCTGAATGCCTGGGGTCTTTCTTTAAATTACACAAAAAACCCCAAGAAGCTTTTCCTCCAAGATGCTGCAATAGGAATTCAGCATTTGCGTAGGCTGGCGAGCCAATGGGAATGGGAACACTGCATGCATGAGGACAATCACAGCTGAACAAGGGAAGGGAAGAATGTCAGCTATTACACCTCTGTTTTTCAAAAGGCAGAGTGTGATGTTAGAGCCACCACAGGATTGTCTCTAAGTGCCACACTCCCCAGACAAACAGCCCCTGGCTGGGCTATTGCTACCAAGCTGCAGGAACATAGGATAATAGGCACGTTGAACCAGGAAAAAAGAACTTTTCCACCTTTCACTGAGGGGCAGGGGCTGAAAAAGCATTCTCCTAGAAATGGTTGAAAGGATTTCCTCAAAAAAGGCAGCAATAAAATCCAACAGTCATTTCAGGAAGATACCTGGCCACTCCAAGCTTTCCTGAGACACACACCATGGCTAGTCTGGATTGCAGTCATCACCCAGAGCTTCACTCATTATTTCTGCTGAACAAACCCAGAGTTTCCACCATGACCTGCCCCAGAATACACTTATATTTACCTGAGACTCTGCACAACACCTCACCTTTCCCTACACATCCCTTTTGCTCCTGCAGCCAAGGGCTCTGCACCAGCCACTCACTGCCAGCAGCATTTCAGTGACCTGCAATGATTTCCAAATCAGCTTCCCCGGAATGTTTAACTACCACTGTTTATTACTCCCACAAATTCTGATGCCACCTATCAGGGGCCCCAAATAAACAGCAGCACTGCCACAGAGTATCTAAGCACACAGCACTACTACAAATGTTATTTCAGAGCAGAGAGACACCATTTACTGACCAACACCAGGGATATAGGCTACCACTTTTATTCATGTGATGGTACTTTCACAGCACTCTAAAAATAAAAATGATTCAATATAAAGCAAAATTACTTAACACTCACTGCCTGCCACAATGGGGAAAAGAGGGTGTTCAACAGCAGAACTGTACTCCCTGCATTTACTTCTCTCATTTTGAGCTGGGGAAGATGTTTTCATGGAGAAGGAATGAATTATGTAAAGGAAAAAATACAGAATAACTTCTTCTTACTCTTGTTCAGCAATAGCCAAATCTAAAATCAAATGCTGATTATATTCCTATTGATTAACAAAAACATACTTAGCGTGGATTTTCTCAAAGCCAGCTAATTGCCACACTTGACAAATATGCAGACAATCACTAAGCTCTTCATGTTATCTTGTAAAAATAAATCCACAGGCAGTAGGTTATAGACTGCAGTTCTAAAAAACATTTTAAAAATGAGCTTCCAGGAGAAGGACAATTATATTATGCCAAGAATAGTTGAGATCAATTAGAAACCACCATGATTTCCTCTGGGATACCAGCAGCTTCTCACTGATGGAAAAACCTTTTCAATTCCTTCCAGTCTTGATATCCTTGTCAATTTTTTCACATTATTTGGGTAACATTCACTCATGGCCTGTTTTTTTCCCCCACTGCTTAATATATAACATGGACTCTTTTTGCCAGCAAATGAATAAAAGGGCTAATTATGAAGACTGAAGAGCCTGCTAACTGTGCTTGTGATATGCCACATTATGGCAGGAGAAAATGCTGGAGCAAGCTTCCCCCCCCACTCCCCCCCAGAGCTGTAATCCAGCTACTGATTGTTGTATTCAGAGTATTTCCCCTCTGAATCTAAAATGTAATCTGGAAGCAAACAATGAGCTGCCCAAGATTTCTCAGGGGACAACAGCCTCAGGCTTGGGTTCAAGTCCAGGACTGTTTTGTTCCAGGAAGGAAGGATCAAGGGACTTAGTTCTCATCTATCTCCTCCTGCTCCAACAAGCCACTCAGTCTCCCTGTGAGACATCCATTCCTAACACACCTGGGCAGCCACACCAACCTGGCACCTGTCTGGGCAGCCCTCATTTATGTCACTTCCAGCACAGGAGCATACATGTAAATGCCGCTCTTGCTCCTCCTTGGCTCTTTTCCTGGGGTCTCATATCAGGCACAACAGGCTCAAAGACGATTCTTGCCCAGGCATTATGTACTTCCACAGAAAAAGATCCCCATCTTGTTCAGAAGCCAACAGAGTTACCTCTCACTCACATCCTTTCTCTGAAGAGCTCTTCACCAGACATACCGGGGAAGAATAGAGAGTGAATTCCCAGAAGGATTGGAGTCCCAGAATCTCTGGCTTCGTTCTAGGTCTTAAATATCTCAGCTGACCACTTTGTGTAACTTTAGGGATCTGTACCAGCCCAGGGAGTTCTCCCCTCCTCATTACATGAGGACTTGTCCTGGCTGCTGGTTCTACAGGAGATCAGATCCATATTTCATAAACTTTCACCAAAATTACAAATAATCACTCCTGCATTGTACCACCCCAGAGGCCAGTTTGTGCTCAGCTTCTCATGCAGTTCAGACATGGAAAACAAACCATTTCTAGCAGGAGAAGCAAGCTGTACACTCTGATGCAGCCACCAGGAATCAGCTCCGTCCTTCACGGCTCCTCTCCTCTGTCACCATCCCGTGCACAGAGCCCTCAGGGTCACAGCTGCTGCTTCTGCCTGGCGTTCAGCAGCACGCTTGGGGTCTCTTGCACTCAAACAAAAAACTAACCCAAGCAAAAAGCCTTCCAAGAGATCAGATATTGGAGTTGCTGCTCATCATGTGGTGAAACTTGAAATGCATCTTTCCCATGGCAGGAGTCTGGGATAACCAGCGAGATTAATACAGGGATGGAAGAGCAGGATTAGTTTGGGAAGAACCTGCTGTCCCTACAGAATGCTGGGATTAGATTTAAGAAGTATTTTTTACTTCTTTCAGACCTTACTGCAAAGGCCATAGGAAAACTGATCCTGGCTCAGCATGACACAGCCCCATCTTAGTCAAGGATGCCCTGAAATGCTCACTTTCTTCAGGAAAACAATCAGTGCAGAATGGACCCAGACAAGCTTGGAGAAATGGAGGGAATCCTTGCACTTCCCACTAGAGACAGAGTATTTTCAGCTGGTTTTGGACTGGGGTTCCAAGAAGCACCAGGCAGGAAACAGCCACCCCTTCCCATCCACTCTTGGAACAAACTTACCTCTCAGGTATGAGAGGACATGGGAGAAAAAAATAATACAGGACTGCAAGGAGCAGAAATCACCACCCACGCTTCTCCTGGCACTTGAACTTTCCAGATAGCACAGAAAGAAATAATTTCTTTAAATCAGCTTTCAAGTTTAATGCCATTCTTTGGCTTCTTCTGACAAACCATTCCAAGCTTAGCAAGCTCGTGTCATTCCTTAAGCACAGCTTGCCTGCTTGGGAATGCAGAGGCAGGAAGTTTGACTGGACCAGGGAAAGCAATCTACAGGAGCTGAGGAATTGGCATTCATTTTCCCCAAGCCAGCAAAACGCAGGCTAGAATTAAGCTGACACTTCATTGACAATAAATCAAACTTTCCCCTACGTAATCCATAAAAATGAATCAGGCAAACAATGCCTTCACACTAGATGAGCAGTTTAAAAATAAATACAACATGGACTCAGCTACTTCATTACCCCAGATCACTTATATTCCACAGTGTTTTCTCTCCATAAAACAGCAGAGGCGTTTACAAGAAGTTACTCCCTGAAATTACGACTGGCAGCTTGAGCACTGAAGGATTACCTCGAAGAGGTTTCCCAGGAACACACCAGGCTACACCACAACCCCGAGGAATGCTGTGGGTTGAAGGCAGGATGCTCCAGCCCCAGTGGAGGGCACACCCAAGTCGTGACTGAGGAAGAAAGCAGCCCCGGCATTTCCCAATTAACCTGTAACCTAAATTACCCTATGAGTCAAAAGCACCAGCAGGGTGTGAAGTACAGAACTCATCTGGCCAGCAGGTAGCACTCTTTGTTTTCAATTTCTGGTCTGAAAACCAGACCTATCTTCCTTTTATTTTTTACTACCAGCTTTAAAAACATTTGAGAACAAGGTTATGGCTGGTTTGACTTTATTGTAGCAATAAGTGTTTTACTCTTCTACTGTTCATTATGTATTAAAAAAACCCATTTACTGTGATTGTGATGATGTACAGAGCTGATAGGGAACAACCACCCTAGAGCAGCTCCATCTAGAAGTACATCCACAACAGTGAGAGTCCTGAAGACAGATTTTTCAACTCAACAAAATCCAACATGCCTGCCCTTCTGCTCTGCCTGCTGATGGGCAGCTCAAGCTCAGCTTCCATTCCATTCCACTGGCCAAGAGCACCCAAGACCACTTTCTTCCCTTACAAGGTGCTGTGCGTCACTGACTGGCAGCATTTACAGGCATCACAGCTTCATGGGGCCATTTCAACAGCCAGGGTAACAATGGGAATACAATGGGAAGTGAGTGGCTAAGAGTGATGAATAATTATTTCCCATTAGTCACCTCTACTTGTCTCTGAGCAAGGTGTTTGCTGAGCATTCTTCCACCTATTTGCTGTACACACCCTAAAATGCACCAAGCACGTGGAAGAAGTAAAAGAATCGGATGTGTTGAAATGAAACACAGGATGTTTTTAAGCTTCCAGACAGGTGCTACTGCTTTTCCAAGTACAGACAAGATGGTAACCTAGAGCCATTAATTCACATGGAAACTACAGCTATTTCCAGGGCTTGATGGAAACCTAAATATCAATTCACCTACGTGCTTTAAGCACTAATGCCAGGATTATTTTTTCTTCTCTCCTGCACATACTTCATATTGTTATTTTCTGAGCACAAGGGGACACAGTATTTATTTAGCAGCTGTCATCTAAGATATCAAAACAGTTGCCCAATTTGGACATAAACCCCACACTCAAGAAGTTAACATTCAGGGGCTGAAGTTCTTCATTAATGTCTGCAGAGATAAGCAAAGTTTTAATTTGACAAAAGCCTGTTTTGTTCTTTGAGATACCATGTGGGAGACCAAGAAACACAATCTCCCACATCTCGCCCCAAACATGAATCTCTAAAATGGAATGCAGACAAAAGTCTCCTGCTACCCCACCAACACCAAATATTCAGGACACAGCTTTCCACACCAAGTGCAAGGTGTCTCTCTCCCACTTGTTGATTGCCAAGTCCCCCCACGTATCACAAGTGATTTGTTGGTCTGCAACCCACAGGGAATTTGAAGATGGCAGAGGTGAGCCCTATCCTGACCAGCAGCATCACAGGGGGCTGCTTCAACCCCTTTAGAACCATTTAGGTTGGAAAAGAATTCTAAGATCATTGACTCCAACCTTTATTGCTCATGTTTTCCTTACCAAAGCAAACTCCTTTTGTAGGTATAGGAATTATTTCAGTTAAAGGAAATCTTTCCCTATTAAATATAGGAGAAAGGCATTCTATCTACTCTTCAGGGGCTCACTCCAGCCAGATCTGCTACACTGCAACAGCATTTTGGGAAACACAAAAGGGCTCAGGCTAATTTTAGGCTTGGAGCAGGAGAGCCTCAGGAGATGCTTCCTAGCCCTGGCAATCAGAGCTGGGAAGTTTAAAGACTAGGTGAGCAGAGACTGGAGAGTATCAGTTCCCCTGATTACCACCCACACAGCACTCACTCTCTGGCTGTTTCTCATTGGGGGTGATGGATCTGACAAAATCCTGTGGGGTCATGAAAACCTCGGACTCGCCATGCTCGTTGATGACCTTCAGTGTGGCAAAGTATCTGAAGATTTTGTCTGGCGTGGAGTAGGCTCTGATCCTGTTCTCGTATTCCATCACCTGGAAATGAAATTTAGCCAGCATTAGATGTGCACTGCTCCTGCCCCACAGTGACTTTTGGTCCTCAAAGCCACAGGACGAGTTGCATGCAGCAACACAACTCTCGACTCTTTTGGCATTATTCCTTTCAAAAACCCTTTGAACACCCATGAAAATTGGACATACCAGCTGTTGATGTCCCAGGATCAAGAACAAACACTAAAAAATCTTTATTATGAATAAATTTAGATTGTTCATGGTGGCAGAGGAAAAAAAAAAAATCACAAAATCCCTGAAGATGCTGTAAAAACATGAGCATTAAGAAAACGCACCGGCATCACATCTGTGAATCTAAAACAGCCCAACATTTTAACCACAGCGTTGAAGGGTTTGATTTGTGATTAATATATGAAGTAAAAGAAAAAGGTCTTGGAAGGCTGGGAGAAACTTTTACTTTCAAGCAAAGTCTTGGAAAAAAAATCACTTGGAGTTGCAGCGGTTGCTCAGTCACCCAAGTTCATTTTTTCCTCTTTTCTATCACATTGGCAGAATTCCCCAGAAACTCAGTCCTCCCCACCAATCTGCTTTTTCCTAACTCTGCCAGCAGTGATTTTTTTTTTTAACCTAGAATCAGTTTTCCCCCAAACAGCTGGAATTAATCACAGGCAACAGACAGCTTTTCTAAACAAAATCCCAACACAAGGCCACAAGGGTGGAAAAAGGCACAGACACCTACACTTCATCATGTATTAGCACAGAAAACTTTCCTCCTTACTTCAGCTTTTCATCCCTGCATTATGTGCTGTGTTTAACAGTCCATAATGTACATGAAACCTGCAGCTGGCCAAGAGCCACAGGAGGAAAAAATCCCAACTCATGATGTGCTGCAAGAGAACAGGCAAGATCAAGGGTAGTGCCAAGGCAGCTGTAGATCATTCCTGGCTTTGGTCCTGGTTCAGCCTTGTCCTTAATGCCTGAACAACTTCCTCAGCCTGATGTTTATCAGACAGAAAACACCCTCTCTAATTTTTCTTATTTCTAGCATAAAAAAAAAAAAAAAAAAAAAAAAAAAAAAAAAAAAAAAAAAAAAAAAAAAAGTTAAATGTTTTGCAAGCCAGGCTTTGGTAAAGCAAAGCCTCTCTGCTCTTTATTTGCTCCAGCTCAGCTCTCCAGACACGCTACCACAGATGACATTACCTGGAATGATAATACCTAAAGCCTTCTCCCCACCCATCTCTGCATCACCACAGCTTTTCCAGAATTCACATGTCCACGCATCAACCACTGCAAGGAGTTCCCTCCCTCCTGCAGGAGAAAGTTTTTGTCCCTAGGCCCTTTGCACTTCTAATCAACAAACCTAATCCCGCTTTTATTGCTTCAGTCCACAAGGTTCTCCACAGCTAAGGGCATTGGAATGAGGACAATTGCTTTATTGCCAAGCTCCAAGTCCCAGTAAAAGATGACACCCACTTTTCTACCTCTTTCTGGCTGTCTACTGCTTCCACCTGGCTCCTTATGCCAAAGTGATCTTTTCACTTGTGGGTGCAGGCCCATATCTCACTCCTGCCTGACCTGATCCCATGAATAACACCCCACCCAGCTTAATCAGCCAGAAACAGCTCAGCATTTTTACCTCCAAGGAAGACAAATCCGAGGACAGTATGAATCCCCCAGACTGGAGCCAAGAGCAGACATCACAGACCACGACCAGCTCCCTCCATCCATGGCAACCCTTCAACACAGCCTGCTTTCTAGCTATAAAAATTCATTAAGCAAATTTTCCAAGCCTGTGAGACATTTCTCACAAATGCCAACCCAGCTGGGCACAACTCAACAACTCACCCCACTGCTGCACCAGAGACAGGAGTCCTGACATTTTTGCCAATAAAACCATGTTTCATTTCACCCCACTTGATTTCATATCCACAGTAGTTTTTTCCCTCTGCATCCATTTAGAGCCCCTGCTAAGATGCCACTGTCAGGCTTGTTGCTTTCAGGTGCTTTTCTCCTCATGCTTAGAATATTTAGAGTATTAGTTTCACATCAACAACAGCTTATTAACAACATGGGCTCAAAACCACATCTCCTGTCTCAGCTTACAGCACAAAAATGCACAACCTAGATTAAAATAGTAGAATCTAGACTGCATTCTGGCATCTCACAGGCTGCTTCCATCACAACTGAAATCTTACTTCTTCCACAAACTTCCCTACAAGAAGGGAGCAAATACAGCCACACTTCTTCCCTTTTGCCTGCAGCTGAACTCACCATTACATCATTGTGGGTAATGAGCTAATCAGCTGGCAAAAACTGACAGATGCTGCAGCCCATCCCTCTGACTGCAAGGCTGGGTGCAACACGAAGCCAGGTCAAGAAGGGAGCAGCCAAGATGCTGCAAATAGGGAAAACCTCACTTATTCATGACTGGGTGCTGAACACCAAGTGGGTGATAACAGCGGTGGCCTGATCCCCCAACACAAACGTGGAGTTAAGAGCTCATGTATTTGGGTGCAGACAGCCATTTGTGAGGGGTTTTCGCACTGCTTCAAAGCAAACCGGACTGAAAATCATCCCAGGCAAGTGTCTCCTCTCCTGACCTCTTTACCCTTCCCTAGTACAAACCAGTCCTTGATGCAAGGAAGACCAGTGTAAATTCTCATCCTGCCCCCTGAAATGCAGCCTCATGTAATCAGGCACCTCCAGAAAGATGATATGACCCAAAGGGAAAAATCCCTTTTTTGCATTTCTTAGTAGAGCATGTACTGGAGGAGAAAGACAAGTACATAATCCCTGTTGCTCTACAAGAGTGAAGGTGCTGTTGAGACTGTCAATGTTTATGCTAAGCCTCAGGTTAAAAGAAAAAAACAAAACAAAACCAAAACTAAATCCTGTGCTGACATGAAAATAAAGCTCTAAATTAACATCTCAAGGCACAGAGCATCACCAGGGCCTCCCTGAATATGCAACAGCACACAACAGGGTAAATGAATTAGGACTCATTTTCTTCGTGCTTCCTCCTGTGACTCGCACCCAAATGAAGGCTCAGCAATAGGAACATCCCAAGGCAAGACACCTGCAGGACCCAAACACTGCCAGTACATCTTAATAAGTCAGCCCTACTGCTGCATGCAAACACTTTTAGCAAGTTAATTAACACATCAGCCCACCCCCACGCTGTATTACAGCTCATTAGCCTTCAAACTATATTGAGGCACTCAAGCAATTTTTTCCTTTTCTGCCCTACACATCCAGGACTCACACACTGCACAGACGACACGTGCTTGGGAACCATCCACACACACGATCCCAACACCTGAGAGTGGTTTGTGTTTCACCCTCCCATTCTCATTGGATCACTATTTAAAACAGCAACGTCAAATTTAATTTATTGCTTCACCACTAATCATCACCTTCATTAAAAGGAACATTAGGATAACAAACAAGTGTTAAACACTTCCAATTAGGCTTAATTTTTTTCGCAAGGAAAATCCCACACTACTTTCAATTAATTACGGGAAGAGCTGGGAAGAGTTTTTACTGTGGGTGGTGGTTTGTTGGGGCTTTCTTAAACAAGTAGAAGAGTCAAGAATCCCCGAGGTGCTACACAATTAGGGGAGCAGCAGATCCTGGGAGCAGACCTGATTTTGAACCGGGAGCAGGGGCACACCTTCCCCTGTCATCTGAGCTGACCACATTCAAACACAGCTCCCGAGGTGACTCACTGCAGCAGCTGCTGCTCAAACACGGAGCAGGCACCTGGGACAATACTTGGCACATCCTGCCTTTAAAGGAGCTTTTGCAACATTGGCATTCAGGCCACACAAGGTACATTCTGTCTCAGAGGCTACAGAGAAAAGGCTTGTGTTGGCACAAAGATGGTGAGAGCTGTTTCAAACAGGGCTGTCCCCAAGGAAATCGCTGCTCCTGAGTTCCTGCTGTCAGAGAAAGGCAGACTGGGATGAGAAGAGATCCAGGCCACACACTATTTCCCATCCTTTGGGCACACCTGGCTTGTGTCTTATTTGGAAATCATGTCCACATTCCTCCCTGCCTAGCTTGGGAAGGAAAGAGCTGGTCAACACAGGCACATCTCTAACAACTGCAACCATAGTCCTTGCCTATAAAAAAACTTCCTCTGGCTTCCCCAGCCAGCAGCCACAACAGACAAATCAATCTTTACACTCACTGTATTCAAAAGTGAGAGTGTGGATGGAGGTGGACTGTGGTTTGCTCTTTGCAACCTGCTTCCATCTGCTGACACTGGAAAAAAACAATAACCTGCTTTTCTTGAGAGGTACTGGCAAGAGCTGAAGTTGTCAGAGCACTTGACACCCAGCTGCCATGAAAATTAGCAGCTTCCAAGAACCCACATTCCTGGATGAGTCTGAATATCTCAGCACAGTATCTTACCATGTAACTTCACTGAGCTGCCACCAACATGTCACAACAGGAAAGAGTCTGGAGCCCCACATACCACGAATGCACTTGAAGTCTCAAGTTGTGTAATCTTTTCTGACCAGGAACTGAAATGATTCAGCAGCTTTAAAGGAAACAGCTCTTAATTTTTCATGAGAAGCTGTTAAGCCACTATATACAACTACCCAAATTTAACAGCTAATGAGATGCAACTCCAGAATAAAGGCTTAAAAATAAATATCAGAAGCAAGTAATAACAAAATGGGAGTAGATGCTCCTCACGATTCCTTTCTCCTCTTTGGTGCTGCAAAGATATTACATCATCCAACGCAGCCCTATAAAACTGATATCCAGATGGACTTAAAAAATAAAATACTGCTGTCTGCCTGCTCCCAGTTACAGGACTCTGTCAGACCAAATTACACATCCTTTAATAACAGTGGTTTCAGATAGTGCCAAACCAGTTGTCAGTTCTGAGGAGCCCAAAGCTCCTGGAACTGCCCAAGAGTGAAGGCAGGTCACAAGCCAGCAATAGAATTTATTACTCAAGTTTTTCTCCTCTTGAAAATGTGTCTAATCTGAAAATGAAATAGCCAGAAGCATCAAGAGAGAGCCAGGATTAACCAAGAAGAGGGACTGAGGCTATATTTCAACAAGTACATTTACACAGAATAATTAAATGAAAAATTAAAGTACACCTTTCCTATAACCCTCCGTTCCGCATTCATCCTCTTCTTATCCCTACAGACACTGTGTATATTCACAAGCAAAAGGATGGACTCAGACACACATGCTGAATATCCCAGATGGTTTAACAGCTTTGGCATCAATTCTCTGCTTTTCATCCACTATCCTAACAGCCATCACTGCAGGAGCCTTGATTTTCTTGGACATGCAAATGGAGGTGGGAGAAGAGGTCTCCATTTCAGAGGATCAGTGTACTGTGCTTTCCAAATATACAATTTTCATCTGACAGAAACTCATGGCAGCATGCTGAGAATGTAGATTCCCAAAACAGTAAGGTCCCTCAGAAAATGAAGACAGGTGTGTGCCTGATACTTCAGGGTCTGAGAGATTTTAGCCTGCTAGCAGCAAGGAAAAACCTCTCAAGAAAGTTCTGTCTCAAAACAATCTTGGCAAACAACTCTCCTTTCCCAAAACAATCTTTCTCCAGGTGGTGTTTGGCTGTTTCTCTGGTTTAACCCATGGGATTAGAAAGGTGTTGTCCCTATTCACCAACCGTGTTAAGTCTGTATGGGAACACCTTATAAAAGGTAGTAAGAATTAGACAATAAAGGCCTTTTTTCTATGCTCTTTGCCTTCTGAAATATTTGGAGTTTTTCATCTTTATTTCACGTCCTACAGTGACAGACAGGTCCAGAGCAAGTTCTCCCTCCTGCCCGAAGCCCCGTTCGGTACCTTGCGGTCCCTGAACCCGGAACGTTTCTTCTTCTTGCCCTCCTGCGGCGCCTCCTCATTGCCCGAGGCCACTGCCCGCCTGCCCTCGCTGCTGCTGCTCTCCTCCTCCTCCTCCTCGAGCTTCACCTTCTCCCCCGCCTCTGCCCTCGGGCCGTGTCTCACAGAGTCTTCTGCGTAGGCCCTGGACCAGCGAAAAGAAAACACCCGGTTAGGAAGTGACTGAGGAGTGCTAAGGCTGCCACAAAATGGTCCTGCCAGGCTCCACCTGAGTGCAAGGCAAAAGCAAAGAAGTGACCAGTCCCCTTGGAATTCAGTGTGCTTTCCACTGTTGTAGTCAAATTTCCACATCAAAACCCAGACTAATGGTCATGGTAAGTTTTCCCAGTCCAAATCACTCAGTGAATTATGACACCTCCCAAAAACTAGACATGCAAGAAACACTGGGAGAAGGGCATATCATACCTCCTCTAGCACTAAATTCCACCTCTGCTTCCCCAAAAAGACATATTAAGTGACAGAAACGTGTTTTGCCATCAGCACTGCAGGATTCAGAAAGAACAACCTTTTTGTTGCAGCTCAGCTGATTTATTTTCTATCTCCAGCGGCTGACAGGCTGTTTTATCCCTTTCTTCCACCAATGACTCTTCCAAACACCAGTGCTGCATGATTTGTGACAACAAAACTGGAGTTGTTTGTCCTCAAGGTGGAAATAAAACTGTGGCAGAGCACAGGACCCCTTTTCCCTTGCTGTTCAAATAGAAAATCTTCAGGCAACTCTGTTCATAGACCAAGAGTCAACACTTCACTCAGAGTCAGGAGCAACTCGCAGAACTGCAACTGGCAATGGGATGATTAAATAAAAACCAGGATAAATCCCTAAGCCAAACAACGCTCTGGCTTTCCCATGCTTTACTTGTAAAGCAATTTAGAATCAGACAGAGCTCAGACCACATTAACATCAGTGAAATTATAATCTCCGAGGATCCGTTAACATGTCACAAGCAACAAAGCCAACGGTTTGACAAAATTATTTCTCTTTCTAAAGGACTCAAGCAGCTCAGGGCAACATCCCAGCTTGCCCATAATTTAAGCAAATCTGCCTTTACTTTGCATTCCTGGTGATTTATTTTGGACTCATCACAGGGTATGGAGCTTACACACAGGTGCTGCTCCTTGGCCACTTTGGTACTGCCTGGAACTATGAACGTGGCCATTTACAGTTGTGTGAGTTTATTTTAAAAGAGCTGCCTTGGGAGAAAAACAAAAACAAACCAAGATTTTTGAACTCTCCCAAGCTATCAACAAAAGGCTACACATACTTCATCCTGCCAGTTTCCTGGAAAACACAGATGTGGCATGTAATATTAACAGAAGAGAGTCTGTGTCTGTCTCCCCAGGAATCACAGAATCATGGAATGGTTTGGGTTGGAAGGAGCCTTAAAGATCCTCTCATTCCACCTCCCTGCCATGGGCAGGAGCACTTTCCACAGCTTTCAGCAATCTCAGCACATCAGCTTCCAAGAAGGAGAAATGAGGATAGGTGCTCCAGCAATTAATTTAAATGCTACCAAAATGAAAGACAACTCTCTCCTTATTAGCATCCAATAACTCACTGACAGTCGCAGTACAAGACAGATGAGAATGGGCTAAAGAATTGCAAACGTCCACAGTACTGGTGGGAAGAAGTCACTTTATACTTTATTATTTATGGAATGGTTTGGGTTGGAAGGGATCAGCTCAGACAGGGGTTCAGAGGTTTCTAGTCCACAGTGGGACAGAACACAGCCCCATTACAGGGGTCTGATGTAATAAAAGACACAAGTGCTCAGTGAAGAGCAGTATTAACCTTGCCTTTTCATGTAAAAATGGAGTTTTACATGCTTCCTGTTCTGAAAAGGCCCTGAGCCTCAATTTGCCAATACATATATTTGTGAGTCTCACAGCAAAGCACCATTTTTATGGCCTCCACTGAACCAAACTTTCAGAGACAGGATCCAAACCTGGATCCTCCACAAGTATCTCAAGATAGGGAAATTCTTTCCCCAGAACAGCCCGGCAGCTGATCTCGCTTGGATCATGAAGTCCATGCTGGCACCTGTCCTGAAGCCTTTCCTGAAAGTTTAATCAGCACTGGCACACCCTTCAGGAGCTGTGGGTTTGGCTGAAAAATGCAATTGCCAGCTGAGGCTACACCAGCAGCACTGACATGGAAAGCCCTTGTGCACAGGACACCCATTTAAGTAGCTCTGAGGGAATCTCTTGGGAAAAGGGCACAGAAAAGCAATTGCTTATCTCCACAACAAAGCTATTCCATAAGAAACATGCTGGAGAAGAGCTGTATCAGGAAAGATTTGCTCCTGTAATGCTTGACTGACAGCCAGCAGACCAGGGAAGAGATAGATGAAATTGAAAAATCAAACATTTTCAGCACATCCCACACATTCCTTCAATCCATCAGGCTGTCAAGTCAGTTGCTCCAGCAATACAGACAGAGGCTGTTTGAATACAGTCGGCTTTTTCCTCCCTCTGGTTTATCCAGGTAATTAACTCTGCTCCACAGTCAGAACCATCCCAGCATCCAGGAAAATGAGCTCTGAGGAGAAAAGCAGAGTCTGTAGGCTACTTCTCAAGCAAGGTTTTAACAGCTATTCCTCACCTCCAGGCTACTGGCCAAACCACGCACTGAATTAAGCACTGAAGGAGCAGCTCTCTATGTGCACCTTCTCTGTGTATTTTACCACCCTCTGCTGAAATCCTTGGCTTCCAACACCTGCAACTTCCATACTCAGCCCACATAAAAACAGTCTTTCAGTGCAGATGTCAGAGTATGGCTGGAGGAAAAAAAAAAAAAAAAAAAAAAAAAAAAAAAAAAAAAAAGCCCATAGCTCCAGAAATATCCACCCTGCTGGACTTCTCTCAGCAAGTGATGACTCTCTCCTCCCCTGTTTGATGAGGCTGACTTTCCAATGGAATTCCTGGTGCTGCAGCTTCTGCACAAAAGGGAAATAAAAATACAAAGCCTCCCTTCACTGTGTGCCAAGACCAGCCACCAGCCTTTCCTCACAGAGTGTGTCTGCCCTGGATCCTCAACCCTACTGCCACACTTCAACCATTCTGATCTCTTCAGACTTTTTTTCCCTCCAGTGAACTGAATTTGAATCAAAGACTTTTTCCCACCCGCTAAGCAATATCTCCTCTGAATCCTTGGAGAAAGCCAACAATCAAGTGTAAGATTAGATTCCTCATCCTCCCCAAAAACACTGAGGTACCAGAGGCCTGCAATGATAAATTCTCTCTTGGGGAAACATTCTTTAAGAGAGCTAAACACATGTAACCATAGGCTATACATGCAGCAAGGATGCTGGGACTCACACTGGGCATTGGCACAACACTCCAAGTTGCAGGTCTTCCAGTGAATCACAACCCCTCACTTGAAAGTATTTTTCTTCTTTGAATGACAGAAGCAGAACAGCGTGAAAAAAATCCCAAAGCTTTGTGCCAGAGATAACAGTGCTCAGTTATTCTAATCCTGAAGGCAGTAGCAAAGTACTCAGCTATCAGTTGCTGTTCAGTCTCAGAAGGAAATGTAAGAGATCTAACAACAAGTTGAGCACTCAGGAGTCAGCAAAGATGCTGCCACCAAACCAGAGGGCAGAGGGAGGAATCCTGCCTGACACATGTGTTCCTCCATTGACTAAGAGTTGCCATTCTCCCTGTATGTAAACATCTAGAGTCATCCCAGTGAGGTTTAAAAGCCACTTAAGACTTCAGGGCTTTCATGCTTTAATGCAAAAGCAAGTTTGGACACGACATTCATAAAAACAGGCAACCTCCAGGGATCAGGAGAACTTTCAGCAAGGAGCTCTTTCTCGTCCTCAGCTCAACCACGTTCAGCAACTAAATTAGTTACCTGAAACTTTAATAAGAAATTCACCAGAGAGGATGAAGATCCACAACCCAATTTTTCAGGGTGTTACCACACTAACAGGACTCTTTACTACTCTGCTTCCCTCCTCATCTCTTACATCCTCAACAATGACATAAATTGACACAATGAATTTGTGGCAAGAATTTCACAAAGGCAGTCACCCCAATGACACACACTGCAGTGTGCTGACATTACCCCAATATCCTTGTGAGCTACAAATCTGGTATTTCCTAATCCAGGACATGCTGCTTTAATTTCCAAACAGAGCTCACCACAGTGGGCTATAGGGCTGTGCCCCCAGGATCTGATCCTTTCCTTCCCCAATGTCCATGGAAAAAGCCCCAGTATTCAGCCAAAAGCCACTGGAGAGAACACAGTGTCTTTCAAGATGTCACTCCCAGACCAATGTGTCTTGAAATCTTAGGAAAAAAACCCTCAGCACAGCAATCCCAAAGACAGACTCTTGAACATGTCACCTCTCACAAAGAATTAAAAAAAGCATAGAATCACAAAATGGTTTGGGTTGGAATGGACCTTAAAGATCAGCTTGTTCCATCCCCCTGACATGTAAACAGAGCTCTAAAAATAAACTCACATGGATAATACCTACAGTTTTTCATCTTTTCTCCTATACATTAAGTTGTACCTGACACATCTATAGCTATAAAACAGGTTTCTCCCCTCTTGACTATGATTTATGTGGTTTCCTTTGTTTTACTACAAGAGAGATTTTTGAAGTCTCTGTTTCAGCAGGCATAAGATATTTCCAGCAATTCTCCCATTAAAAATGTATTCTAAGCAAATTACTCTAAAGCCCCCAGGACACTGGTACAAAAACCCCATGCTTTCTTAAACAGTTATAGAATCCCAAACCAGTTTGATTTGGAAGGAACCTTTAAGCTCCTCCAGTTCCACCCCCTGCCATGGGACACCTCCCACTAACCCAGGCCGCTCCAAGCCCCAATGTCCAACCTGGCCTTGGACACTTCCAGGGATCCAGGGGCAGCCACAGCTGCTCTGGGCACCCTGTGCCAGGGCCTCACCATCCTCACAGGGAGCAATTCCTTCCCAATATCTAAACTAATCCTGTCCTCTGGCAGCAGAAACCCATTCCCATATGTCCTTGCACTCCAGACCCTTGTCCCAAGACCCTCTCCAGCTTTCCTGGAGCCCCTTTAGGCACTGGAAAGGGCTCCAAGTTCCCCATCCCAATCCTTCTCTTCTGCAGGTGAACACCCCCAGATCTCCCAGCCTGGCTCCAGCCCTGGGAGCAGCTCCATAGCCTCCTCTGGACTCCCTCCAACAAGGTCCATGTCTGTCTTATGTTGAAGATCCCAGAGCTGGATGTAGCAATTTCCAGAGCAGCACAGGCATCTTGCCCTTATTCTTACCACAAATTTATTCACAGAGGGGTAAGAAATGGATCATTAACTAAGTATTTTTTGTCTGTCAGGAAGAGCACTGATAAGACTTTGCTTACAGAGGTCCCTCTGTGCTCCCAAAGGTACCTTTGCTCCCTTCTTTCACTCAGTGTCAGACTGATTAACAAGCTTCAGCACCAAAATGCCAATGTAAGTGCTTTCAGATGCCCACAGACTCAGCCAGGAAGGGTTGTGACATGAAGAACAGACGTGCAGCCATTTCGTAACATTCCAAATGGGTATCAGGAACTAGAGAGTACAAGTTTTACAGGATCAGTAACAGAGTATTTTTTACAAACATTAAGCTAGCCACTAACTGTGAGGTTTAGTACTTCTCATATATTAGTGCCTCATTTAGAATAGCCAAAGACTGCACTAAGATTAATTTCAATTAATTCAGTTCATTATGCCAATGCCCAGATACTTAATTGCTTCTCTTGCCAGCAGGAAATCCTCAGAGTTTAAGTTATTGCTGAGAAAGGGTAAACTTCATTAGTCTTCTAAGCTCAGCTATTTGCACTTTTCAAGCATTCCTCACCACAGGAAAACTGAGCAGCTTGAGCTACTCCTGTTGTATAATAATTTAGGGGAGGTACATTCCCCAAAAGCAGACAGCAGGACTTCCTGGAGGGAAGGGAAGGCAACAAGACCAACACTTACCTGCAATGGACCAAAGAAAGATCCCACCAACCCATCTCAGGAAGACACAGTTCTGTCTATTTTGCATCATGCAACCAAAGGATTTTCCATATATATCTTTTCACTCCTTGATTTCTTCTCTACCTTTGTGTGAGCTCCCCCCAGCACTGGCTTCTGCTGCTGCCCACAGCACATCCTACAGAATCCACCTGGAACACACTCGTTTCAGACTGCACCTGACAGCCTCCACTTGAGAATTCCTGTCTTTCTTCACACCATCATCATCATCTACTTTCTAGCCCAAGAAACTTAAAATTTCCAACTGCTTCTTGATCTGGCCTGTTACATCTTTAATGCCTTAACTGTAAAGAAATATTTACGTATTTATCTCTTAGAACTAATTATACTTACTGCTACTTCCTGTATTGACTCAGGACACACCTACCTGAGTAACTGAGGATGTCATTGCCAACATTCTGTATTCAACCTACTCTCATACTTAAACTCTGCTGATCACCTAATTTCCATTTTCAGAAAGACAAAGGAAATTTACACTTCATCCCCTATTTCTTTAAGCAAGGCTAATATGCCCACTTAAAAGTCCATTTGAAACTTCTACAGATGTCAGTAGGAAGAATTTTCTACACCAAACATATCAGTTTTGTTCCTTCTTTTATTCAGCAGCTTTACGCCAAGTAATTAAATTAATATCGCAAGCTTGGGTGCACTTTTATTTAACAGCTGCTGACGTTGAGGATTTATTTCATGGCTCAGATAGGAAAGGAATACTTGAAAGTCTGTACAATTCTATTTAGTGCTTTATAAATTTATAAAAGATGAAGGAGACAGAGCAAGGAAAGGCAAAGCAAGTAATAACAGCAAGTCAGCTTCTCCAGATTGATGAGAGCTGCGTCTCTCTGACTGATTTCTAACTGTGCCCTCAGCTAAGGAAGGTGCCCAAGGGCCTCCAAGGACCAGCAAAGTACTCCAGGAGCCAAAAATCCCTCCCTGAAATCCATCCCTGACCCAGCACTCCACATAGCACTAGCACCATCCTCCTGATAAAAGCAACACCAGCATCTGAAAATTTCACTGGTTTTAAAAGCAGAGGAACCTGCTGCAGAAGGGAGATATTAACTCCGGGACAGCTTTACGTAGGACACGATGTCCTAGTGACTTTCTGATCATGCTGAGGATAAGGTTTGAAGTGGAAAAACCCCACTTGCTTCCCTGCTGGAAAAGGGGCGTTATCCTGGCCATTCCCTCAGAGGCACTGACTGCATCAGTGCAGATCATTAGCAAAATGCAGCACCAAACTACACTGTGCTGGATCACAGTGTTCTTCCTCCACTCAGCAACTCCTCTTAGCAGAGAGCCAGGTTTGACAGCTCTAAGGAACAGCCAGAACAATTCCCATCACCTTTCTCCCACTGCATTAAAACTAGAGCCTTCTACCACAGGTGAGCAGAAAGCCAGCGACAAATCACCTGAGTATTAGAATGAAAAGAACACAGGCTTTCAGCAAACGCTTTATTTTTAGACTCTAATTGCAGTCATGTGTCAGTGACACTGCTGGTGCCACGCTGCTCCCACACAATGGAAGAGAAGGGAGTCCCTGTTTTACCTCAGACATGGCACAGGCCCAGGGTTCAGTGAGAGTCACCTCAGGAAAGCCCAAACATCCCCTTTCTCCCCAGTTACAGGAACGAGCTTTGAGCCTCAGAACCCACGAGGTGTCCTAAGGCTCTGACCCTTAAAATCCACACAAACCCTGTGTGCTCCTACCTTCCCACCAAAAGACAATCTGTCCCCTTCTGCTCCTCTGCTGCATTTTATACGTGAAACAGCCAGCAGACCACACAAAAAAACAGAGGAGCAAACCCTGCCCAGATGTGCTGTTTCAATTAGAAGCTGTGAAAACGAACGTTTCTCTCTTCACAACACCACAAACCACCAGGCAGGAAACCACATCAAAGAGCACGTATGAGACAACGCCTCAGCCCCGAGCTCTGGCGCATCCCTGAGCACTCCCGGCAGCAAAGCAGCTCCTCGGGGAATCACCCACAGCCATTCCTTCCACGCAGCAGCAGCAGCAGGACAAGCAGGAACGCCGCAGGTACTTACCAGGGGCAGAAAAGAAGTTATATAAGCATCTATTACCTCTGCCAAAGGAATCTGGCGCCGGCTGTGGCCGCAGTGGTCCCGAGGAAAGCCGCCAGCACCAGCCTACGCCGGGTGTCGGGGCGCGGGGCCGTCCCGTGGTAACGCCGCGACACCGCCGCCAGCCCCGCGGCCACGGGCAGGAACCGCAGCCGGAACATCCTGACACGGGAGAACGCTGCGTTAGGAAAACAACACAAAGTTCCTGTCCTAAACCAGCAAAAGTTTCACAGAATAACTCATATGGGTGTTCATTACCTGTTCTGAAAGAGGCACATCATCTGCCGAATAAACAGATTAAATACCTGTGAGTGTTAGCTCTTGGCACATCCAACTGCTTATCAGTGTTATCCCAACGCCTCAGCCTTTCCCCAAAACCCTCATCAAGAGGGAATCTCACCATCCCACAGAGGCTGTGGACTCCACATCCCTGCAAGTGTTCAAGGCCAGGCTGGATGAGTCTTGGAGCAAACCTGGTTTAACAAAGGTGTCCCTGCCCTGTAAGAGGTTGGAACTGGATGATCTTTAAGGTCCCTACCCACCCAAACCATCCCATGGTATTTAATTTAATGGGATATATTTGCAGCCCATCTCTCAATTTCCAAGGCATGGAAGATGGCAGGTAGACCTGATAAACAACTACAGCAAGTAAGAGGCATTTGGCCAGAAGCAAAGTCACAGCTGGATTTTAAAAGGCAAATTTGGCCAAATAACAAGCAAACCTATCAAACAAAACTCAACCCAGGCATTTAAATTTTCCCAAGAAAACCCTACTGCTCTTAAATCCCCTTTTTTAGCTAGCCTGGAGCAAAACATTTATATTCAACTGTAAGTACAGGGCAAGTTTCAAAGTGTCAAAACTTATAAAATACAATCCATACCCCATTACACACGCAACAGAACAGAGACAAATGGGGAAGCAGAGCTACAAATCTAAACATAATTACAACAGAGAAAAAGGAACCACAGAAACACCACCTCATCACATACCAGCTGCAGGAGGCAAAGCCATTTTGGTGGCTCACAGGATTGAAGGCGAAGGGTAAATGCTGTCTTTGAGAAGAAAAATTGCTGTGTGTTCTTGTGAAATAAAGGTTTTATTTCTGAGGCAAATGCAAGTTTTTCAATCAGGTCAGCCTTAAAATTGGGAACAGAATGGTAAAGAAATTCCCTAAAAAACATAGAGCAGAGGAGCAGCAGCCTAATTCTTCCTTTTATTTCCCATTCTTGACATTCTACTCACATATTCCCAGACAGTGAATAACCACAGAATACAAAAATAAAGCCACATCTATAGTTTTCTATTTGCTTCTGCTAAACCATTAACTTCCAGAAACAAGGATCCTGGGACTTCTCTGTGCAAACACCTCCCATGTGTGTGGTGTGTTAGGCCATTCCCATTTCAAAGAGCTGGATGTATCAGTGCCACTTGCTGCAGGTCAGGATTCCACAACAGTGATGCAGAACAGAGGAAGAAGGAGGGAAGAGACAAAAAATATTCAGCAGATAATTTTGAGGATTGGAGCTCAGTATCTTTTAAGGCAAGAGGTGGTGGAGAAGCCTCTGAAGACCTCATGGCACAATCAAGTAAAGAAAAATCATTAACAAATCCCTTACCAATGTTTTTTTTCCTATCAGATTAAGACTTTTGCCCAGCCCTGGGACAAGGGAGGTAGGATGGAGCAAGAGAGATGGTGGAGGTGGCAAAGCCACAGGTTGCCTACCCATCCCCACCCTGGTTTATGGGCAAACACCACGGATTTCAGTACTCACAGTGAAACATCCAAATAGCATCCATTTGATATTCATCTGTGCTCCTATTAAAATTTGCATTATGGCTTTGTTTAGCCCTTTTCAAATAAACAGGTTTAAAATTCAAGTGTTAATGGAATGGAGCCAGCTAATGGCACTGATTCTCCAATCCTCTCCAGCTCTGAACAACGAGATGGTTATGAAAAACAACTCTGATTTCAAATTTAGAATTATTTCCACTCTACGCAAACCTGATGTTCCCATTTCGTCTCCAGGGATGATTTTCTCTTCCATATGCAAAGAAAAATCTGCATGTGTTACTTTCCTCAAGAAGCTATCCTTGCCCTCTCTAGGGTTCCCCATCCTAATTACAGCCTTATATTCCTAACATATACTGGATGAGGGAAGTATTGCCAGTATCATTTAATCAACCAAAATGAAAATTAGGCCCCAAAGCATTTACTTGGGAGCTTGAAGAGATTTTTTACAACATTTCTGATTGTTGACTTCAGTACTCCATAAATGTTTACTCTGCCTGAGCCTTAAGAAACACTAAATTATCTGCTTTGTCCATGCAATCCCCATCCTTGATTCTGCTGGGATGTTTACCCAGAGCGTTCACTTGGTAGCAACTGCCTGAGAGTGCTGAAAGCAGCCAGTTTTCACAACAGCCCCAAAATAAAGAGCATTCTTATCTCAGAGCAATTAAAAAAAATCCCTTTGGAAGTTGAATTTTCCATCTACAATTTCTACAGTCTCTCACAATTTTTTTTTAAAAATCAAAAGTGCCATGACATTTGGTATATTTGGTTAAAAACTCCAGGCATTGAAGTCAAGATCACTTGAGAAAGCTGATGTTCACTTTTAGAAAGATTAAAAATAAGCATCTTGTTCTGTGCAGCAACAAAAGGCTCAACATCACATTTTGCAGTAACGCAAGGAATAAAACTGAAATCAAGTATAAAACTCCCATCAACTGATGCGATTACAGCTTACAATAAGGAACAATCCCAATTCCTGAATGATTTACTATAACAAAAGATTTTTTTTAATAGGATACAACAAAGCAGCTGAGAGGGAAAAAAAACCCCAACAAACACTTAAATTTATGTTTGCTCATTTTCATTTTGGAGTTATCATGATGTTCTAGCACTACAGCTACAAGGAATCTGTAGACTGTATTTATGTTTCCAAGAGATAAACCAACCTTACCTTAAATTCTTGCTCAGAACAGCTCTACAGTTACTTTCAGAGGTTGAATTAATATCCTTGGACAAATGAAATAGTTGGGGCTTTTTTCCAGAACATAATGACCCATCTACTTTTGTTTATGCCACAATCCATAGGTGTTTTTTTTTTAAGCAGAAGAGTCAAGGGAGAGACTCAAACCCTCAAGGAAAACATCACTCCCAAACCAGGACAAAAGAGGCTCCATTCAAACCAAGACCATCCAGGCCTTGTGAAAAGAAGAAATGCAACATTATTTCAACAGTTACATCAGTTCTGCCTTGATGTGGGTATTTGGTTTCCCTGAACAATGACCCTCTGTCTGCTATCTGCTCTCCAAGGAAATTGAAACAAGCTGTCCACCTCTGCTCCCTGTCTTTCCAACGCCCTAGATTTTTTTCAGTGCAGCTAAAAATTGGAAGATCCCAACTCCCGCATCCTTTTTCAGATACCAAAAAGAGATAACAAAAAGACTTTCTCCTGTTTTTGCAGCCTCCTAATTAGCTCACAATTCCAAGGCTGAAAGCACTAAGCAGCTTAGCCTGGGGAAAAGGGACTCCCCAGAACTGAACTTTCTGCAGACCTTTTGAGGATCCAGAGCAGATAAAACACTTGAAGCAGCATTTTGATGTCAAAACAGGCCTTGGCAGCACAAGCACGTGAGAGGGAGAACAGTAATTCAGCAACCCAGTGGGTGTTTAATTTTTCATCAGAAAAGGGGTCACAGGCACTTATTTGAACAATTTTACTAGGACATGGTAAGCCCATGAATTAGTGCAGAATGTCAATTGTAAATTTAAATATACTGCTATGCAGGAAGATCTTCTGAAAAAAAAATATTTAGGAGGCACTATTTAGGCATAAAACTCCTGCAGAGACTGGCTGAGATGGAGTCACTAAGAACTCAGATTTCTAGAGCTGTGTGTTTATTAAAAAGTCAAGTTTGATGTTGCCAGAGCACATCAAGACATCCTGACCCAACAGATGCTGTAGGAAAATTCCTCACCTGTTCCCATCTAGCCCCTGACTGTCAATTATCCCTCAGCCCTGCTCACTGAGGCCACAGTCAACAGCAGAAGAGTGAGAGTATCAGCTCCCAGCTCTTCTGTCTCCATCTTTCTCAATTGAGAGGATTGAGAAGAGGGGAAGGAAAATTTAAAATGGGGAAAAAAGCAGAACAAATCCAATGGAAAGGAAAAGTCAATATGCAAGGGAAAGGGTGAAGCAGTCAGGAGAGAAATTTCACCATTAACACTGAGATTCATAAACCAGGGGGAAAGAAAACCTCATAGTTTCAACCTGCCTCCAGCAAGATCAATTATGACTTCTTCCCAGAAAAGCTGTGGCTGGATCCTTGCTGCCCCTGGATCCTTGGAATTGTCCAAGACCAGGTAGGAGAAGGCTTGGAGCACTCTGGGATTGTGGAAGGTGTCCCTGCCCATGGCATGGGGTGGCACTGGATGGGCTTTAAGGTCCTTTCCAACGTGAATCATTCTAATATTCCATGAAATTTGTATAAGAATAACTTCTAAAAGGGTGCCAGGAGTGCATTCCAGCCAATGAAACATCTGGATCCACTCCTTCCCCCATTTCCAAGACAGACTCAACAGCTCCTGCTCTTTTCCCCTCCAAATTTTCAGCTTACCAAGGGCAATTTTGAGATAAAGGATTTCACACCTTACTGAAGTTATTAGCCTACTAAGACACATAAATCAGTTTTGGGAAAATGAATTCTAGCAGCAAAAGTAATTTTCCTCAGGTAGGAGATTGGGGCAATATTTGATCACATTAATTTTGCTGGAGAGGAACCACATTTGTTTCGGAGCACGATTCAAATTGATGTAGAGTGTACCAAGTATCAATCAATGCAGGAACCTGAGCCATAGCCTGGCAATTTCTTTTTAACTGTCATTGCAGTGAAGTTTCACCTCTCCCTAAAATCCTCATCCCTGGAAATGACCAACCTCCAACTCCAGCTCTGTAACTACACCCAGCCATGGCTCAGCCTCCCCTCAGGGATGATCACTGATGTCCCTCCCCTCATGAGCTGCTTTATTCTGCCAAATAATTGCACTGATTTTCAGGGCTAAGGAGAGAATATAATGCATTGTAGACACACAAGCTTTTAGATTTAGATTTAGCTTTAATAAAACATTTTTAGAAATTGCAACTGGATTATTTATAAGGATATAGGGCAGTAGCTGGCTTGGGCTTCCCTCGAAAGGGAGACAGAAGTGTTTATATCCTGGGGACAGACTTTGGTGCCACTAAATTGGCAGAAGAAACTTGGCAAACTCAACAGCAACCTCAAATGTAACGTGTAAGCTGAGTTGCCAGAGGATCTAAGAGTGGATGGATGCAGCCACCATGGAGCACAGCTTCGGAGACACAAAGGAAAAATGAGTGTACCCAAACAGAGTAAACTGGTCCCATCTGTTGCAGCAGCACCAAAAATAGCACCTCCAGCAAGGATACAACATTTCCTTGCTACTTCAGACTGTCAGACTCCAGCAATGCACTGTAGGTTTCTAAGAGGCAGCTATAAACTTCCACAGAAACTAATGCCAAATGCTGCTTTTTCCTGGTTAAAGCTTTCTCTTCCCTTCCTCCACTCAAAATGCAGCACATTCCTTGAGCTTTTCTACCTAGAAAACATTACAGCAAACCCCAGCCATTAAAAATTCCCTAGAAACACCTCCGTTGATGTCAGAGGTAACTTAGAAAAGCTGTACAAACAAACACCAACCAAAAAACTTCTCATCCCTTATTAAGGATAATCTTGCTTAATGAGCTACCTCTATGCTAATCAGCAGGGTGAAATTTTCTTTTTCCAGTTGCTATTCTCAAACGATCAGGCTGCCTTTGCAAACCAGCCACATGAGCAGGTGCACCAGAGCACAGGTATTTCCACACTGATTTGAGGAGCAAAGGAGCATCAGAGAACTGTTGGCAGAAGGGTATAAAACACACACCTCTGCCTTTTCCTATAAAAAGTTACAGCCAGCAGGAATGTATCTGCTTAATGGCCTGACTCATTTAAGCTGCCTTGCACAATCTGTGTCCATAGAGCGAGACTTCCCTGAGAATTCCTAACTCTTCCACAGAATGGGGAGACTCCCCTTTGAAGTTCCAGCCAAGTCACCTACCTGCATGTCGCTCAGAACAACCAAAAAGTATTTCAGAGTAGTCAAATTTAAGAAATGTTTAAGAAATGGCTCAATTCGCTCCAAGGAAACCAGTGTTAACCCCTAGTGAATAAACATGAAAAAATAATTCTGGAAGAGAGAAATTTGGAACAAAGCAAGAGCCTCTCTAGGCTGATGAGGTGACAGTTTGGCAGGCTTGAGTTATCTGCACATACAATTCCAGCTCCAGAAAGAGACAAAGTTTTTTTGAAGGGAGATAGACAGTGGACTGTCTCAGAATTTGATATGGGTAAAGTCTGAACTCCTCTGTGAAAAGGAGGAAAAAGATTTGTGAACTGTCCAAGAACCTGAACATCCCAATGTGGTAGTTTCTCCTTGGCTGAAGTTGTCTTTTAAACAGAAAAATCACCTGCAGCCACATCCTCCTTAAGGAAACACTTCTTCCTGGCCAGAGTGTCATGCTTTGGTGGCTTTCTTTTCTGTACAAAGAAATTTTAAATTAGAAACTTACTGAAGCAAACAAAAAAATTCACAGCACCTTTTCCATTTACCAGATGGAGATTGTTTGGGAAATCAGAAGAAGAGTACAGTACTGCTTTCCTCCCAAAAAAGGAAAAGCAGGTCTGAATGACTGCAGTTGCTTTTCCAGCAACACTTTGTTAGATTAGCTTGAATGTCAGGGAGGAGAAAAGAACATGGATAGTGCCTTGTGCTTTTAGAACACAGCCTGAGGAGCTCAGTTCCAGCAGGAAAAAAGTCACCTTGGCTCTATCCAAGGTGGGCAGGCAGGCAGCACACCTTAAGTACCTGTCTGTATCACAACTGAGATTTTTATGACAAAAACCCCACTGCTCCTCTAGCTCCTAAAGCAAAAATGCCAGAGACGTTAAGTTTGCACCAAACAAATGAAAACACAGAAATTCAAGTGGTGGTACAGAACACAACTGTTCCATACAGACACTGGGCTGGCTGGTCTGTGTCAGCACAGCAGCTTTGTCTGCATCACAGACAGGCTACAAATTCTGGAGCCACACGGATTCCCAGGGCTCATGTTTCAAGCACAGGTCAGCTGCAACTTTGCTTGTCTCAAACCATGACCTTCCTTCTTGTTGTCTTCAAGAGGATCTCAGATTTCACTTCACAGAGCTAAAGGAAGAGAATTTTAGCTTGAGAGACTTTGGAGACCCAGAAAAAAATCCCCAACCCAAACCTTGTGCCAGTCTCAGCACAAAATTCTCAGTTACAACCATCAGTGCATTGGTTCTTCCAACCTTGTCCTGCCCCACATCCACAGACAAGGAGCTCCTCACATGGTGGGACTACAATTAAAAGCTGCTCTCAAGAAAGGTTAAATCTAGAATGCACTGAAGCAAACTCAACAGCAGGTTTCTCTGGGGAAAACCAAGTCACTGTACTCACAGACAGGGCAGCAGACAAACATAATCCCGAATTTACTACCCAAGGACTTTTCAGACAAGTCCACAGAAGCCACAATAAAACAATTCATGATGAAACAGACTATTTTTCCTCTTTTAAAGTATCTTATATCTAAAACTTAGAGGTGAGGCTGCCACAGGCTTTGGATGGTGTGTGCTTAGGGAGACAAAGTGCCTCAGGCTCTACTCACTTTCTGCTATGAGTCCGTGTATTTTTTACTTGAAGTGTCAAATGCATCTCCCTAAAGATAAACACTCATCCTCAGCCTTGCAGTACTAACAAAAGAGCTGGAGAATGGTTTTGGACAAGGACATGGAGCAAAAGGACAAGGGAGAATGGGATCCAACTGCCAGAGGGCAGGGTTAAATGGGATATTGGGAAGGAATTGTCCCCTGGGAGGGAGGGCAGGCCCTGGCACAGGGTGCCCAGAGCAGCTGTGGCTGCCCCTGGATCCGTGGCAGTGTCCAAGGCCAGGTTGGACACTGGGGCTTGGAGCAGCCTGGGATGGTGGAAGGTGTCCCTGCCCATGGCAGGGGTGGCACTGGATGACTCTTAATGGCCTTTCCATGATTCTGTGTTTAAGAGGGAGCCACAGCATTTGCACCACATGTTCCTTAGAACAATTCAGTTTTAAAAAGAAAGGCAAAATTCATCTCAAAGGTGTACAACACCCAAAGACCCTGGATAACTGTTTCCTGCTAAATTATCCCAAACAACATCGTCCCACCTGAAGTCACATCTACACCAAGACACTTTTTCACTGACACCCCTTCAATGTCTCAACAGGAAAACACCGCATCAGGAATTAATATAATTAAGGTTGTATTTATTTTTGTACCCAAGCATTCTAAGCCCCACTGCACTGAGCTGTGTTAAAATATTTAGGCCCAATATGCCAACTGGGAACTTGAGAAGAAAAACCCAAGTATTTCCATATCCCAGCTCACTTCAGGAAGTGTTACTGCAGCAACTGGAACAGCACAAAACAATGTGGTTTTATAATAAACTTACTATGATTGCTCTGGAACTCATTTTGCTCAAGAAAATAAAAATGGTTATTTCCACATTCCAGATCTAAACATGCTGATGGCTCCCCCAACTATCACCAAAATTTGTAACATTTCTGAGATGCTGCTTCAAAGCCCTGCCCAGACTTCAAATGATTTGTAAGTGCTGCAGCCTGAGGACAAGGGGATCATCTCTCCTCAAGCTCTGCCGTGAGCTTGCCCAGGAACCCAGGAGGCACAACAGGGACCTGCATGGAGAAGTGACACAGCCACTAGGGACACACAGGGCACTCCAGAGGGCCCCCAGCAGGCAGACAGGAATGATGGAACCAAGGCACATAAGTTTTTTTCCCTTCAGAGCACAGAATTTCAGCGTCCTTAGTTCAGGAAGCATCGGGGAATATCACAAAAGTTTCTACAGGAAATGGGTCATTGGGAGAACAAGCCACTTCCACAAAGAAATAAAGAGGGGTTACACGGGCTTAAGATTCACTGTAAACACCTTCCACTATCCCAGGTTGCTCCAATCCCCATCCAGCCTGGCCTTGGACACTTCCAGGGATCCAAGGGCAGCCTCAGTTCTCTGGGCAGCCTGTGCCAGGGCCTCCCACCCTCACATGGAAGGATTCCTTCTCAACATTCCATCTAAGCCTGTCCTCTGACAATGGGAAGCTATTAAATGCTCTCTTGCTCCAGATGGACAAATACATAGTTTAAGTATCTTTTATCAGCTTTGGCTGTATTTTTATTGGGGCTTTTTTTTTTTTTCCTATCTCCCTATGTCCAAACTCATTTTTAGTGAGCACTTGAGGCTATTTTGGTGTTGGGAGTTTTTCTACATTTTATGAAAGTGGCACAGCTGAGGTTGGGTTGACAGAAAGCTACAGGCAGACAAACTTCTTCCAGGGCTCCCTGGGCCCAAGCACTTGCACCAGGAAAGTCAGCACAACTTTACACACTGCAAAAAAAGTAACTCATTCTTCTACAGTTTTAAGAAAAGCCCTAAGAGAATGCTCCAGGACAAGAATAATTCCACACAGGATATATTAGGGGTAAC